>NC_092105.1:5262785-5405285 GCF_045679555.1 Salvelinus alpinus | reverse complement strand
TTCTCCCTGTTCTCCATCTCTATATCCAACTCCTTCTCCATCTCTATATCCAACTCCTTCTCCATCTCTGTATCCAACTCCTTCACCATCTCTATATCCAACTCCTTCTCCATGTTCTCCATCTCTGTATCCAACTCCTTCTCCCTGTTCTCCATCTCTATATCCAACTCCTTCTCCATCTCTATATCCAACTCCTTCTCCATCTCTATATCCAACTCCTTCACCATGTTCTCCATCTCTGTATCCAACTCCCTCTCCATGTTCTCCATCTCTGTATCCAACTCCTTCACCATCTCTATATCCAACTCCTTCTCCATGTTCTCCATCTCTGTATCCAACTCCTTCTCCATGTTCTCCATCTCTGTATCCAACTCCTTCTCCCTGTTCTCCATCTCTATATCCAACTCCTTCTCCATCTCTATATCCAACTCCTTCTCCCTGTTCTCCATCTCTGTATCCAACTCCTTCTCCCTGTTCTCCATCTCTATATCCAACTCCTTCTCCATCTCTATATCCAACTCCTTCTCCATCTCTATATCCAACTCCTTCACCATGTTCTCCATTTCTGTATCCAACTCCTTCTCCCTGTTCTCCATCTCTGTATCCAACTCCTTCACCATCTCTATATCCAACTCCTTCTCCATGTTCTCCATCTCTGTATCCAACTCCTTCTCCCTGTTCTCCATCTCTATATCCAACTCCTTCTCCATCTCTATAACCAACTCCTTCTCCCTGTTCTCCATCTCTGTATCCAACTCCTTCTCCCTGTTCTCCATCTCTATATCCAACTCCTTCTCCATCTCTATAACCAACTCCTTCCCCCTGTTCTCCATCTCTGTATCCAACTCCTTCTCCATGTTCTCCATCTCTGTATCCAACTCCTTCTCCCTGTCCTCCATCTCTGTATCCAACTCCTTCACCATGTTCTCCATCTCTGTATCCAACTCCTTCTCCCTGTCCTCCATCTCTGTATCCAACTCCTTCACCATGTTCTCCATCTCTGTATCCAACTCCTTCTCCCTGTCCTCCATCTCTGTATCCAACTCCTTCACCATGTTCTCCATCTCTGTATCCAACTCCTTCTCCCTGTTCTCCATCTCTGTATCCAACTCCTTCAACATGTTTTCCATCTCTGTATCCAACTCCTTCTCCCTGTTCTCCATCTCTGTATCCAACTCCTTCTCCCTGTTCTCCATCTCTGTGTCCAACTCCTTCTCCCTGTTCTCCATCTCTATATCCAACTCCTTCTCCATCTCTGTATCCAACTCCTTCTCCCTGTTCTCCATCTCTGTATCCAACTCCTTCTCCCTGTTCTCCATCTCTATATCCAACTCCTTCTCCCTGTTCTCCATCTCTGTGTCCAACTCCTTCTCCCTGTTCTCCATCTCTATATCCAACTCCTTCTCCATCTCTATATCCAACTCCTTCTCCCTGTTCTCCATCTCTGTATCCAACTCCTTCACCATGTTCTCCATCTCTGTATCCAACTCCTTCACCATGTTCTCCATCTCTATATCCAACTCCTTCTCCCTGTTCTCCATCTCTGTATCCAACTCCTTCACCCTGTTCTCCATCTCTGTATCCAACTCCTTCTCCCTGTTCTCCATCTCTATATCCAACTCCTTCACCATGTTCTCCATCTCTATATCCAACTCCTTCTCCATGTTCTCCATCTCTGTATCCAACTCCTTCTCCCTGTTCTCCATCTCTGTATCCAACTCCTTCACCATCTCTATATCCAACTCCTTCTCCCTGTTCTCCATCTCTGTATCCAACTCCTTCTCCCTGTTCTCCATCTCTGTATCCAACTCCTTCACCATCTCTATATCCAACTCCTTCTCCCTGTTCTCCATCTCTGTATCCAACTCCTTCTCCCTGTTCTCCATCTCTATATCCAACTCCTTCTCCATCTCTATATCCAACTCCTTCTCCCTGTTCTCCATCTCTGTATCCAACTCCTTCTCCCTGTTCTCCATCTCTATATCCAACTCCTTCTCCATCTCTATATCCAACTCCTTCTCCCTGTTCTCCATCTCTGTATCCAACTCCTTCTCCATGTTCTCCATCTCTGTATCCAACTCCTTCTCCCTGTTCTCCATCTCTATATCCAACTCCTTCTCCATCTCTATATCCAACTCCTTCTCCCTGTTCTCCATCTCTGTATCCAACTCCCTCTCCCTGTTCTCCATCTCTGTATCCAACTCCTTCTGCCTGTTCTCCATCTCTGTATCCAGCTCCTTCACCATGTTCTCCATCTCTATATCCAACTCCTTCTCCATCTCTATATCCAACTCCTTCTCCCTGTTCTCCATCTCTGTATCCAACTCCTTCTCCATGTTCTCCATCTCTGTATCCAACTCCTTCTCCCTGTTCTCCATCTCTATATCCAACTCCTTCTCCATCTCTATATCCAACTCCTTCTCCCTGTTCTCCATCTCTGTATCCAACTCCCTCTCCCTGTTCTCCATCTCTGTATCCAACTCCTTCTCCCTGTTCTCCATCTCTGTATCCAGCTCCTTCTCCCTGTTCTCCATCTCTGTATCCAACTCCTTCTCCATATTCTCCATCTCTGTATCCAACTCCCTCTCCATGTTCTCCATCTCTGTATCCAACTCCCTCTCCCTGTTCTCCATCTCTGTATCCAACTCCTTCACCATCTCTATATCCAACTCCTTCTCCATGTTCTCCATCTCTGTATCCAACTCCTTCTTCCTGTTCTCCATCTCTATATCCAACTCCTTCTCCATCTCTATAACCAACTCCTTCTCCCTGTTCTCCATCTCTGTATCCAACTCCTTCTCCCTGTTCTCCATCTCTATATCCAACTCCTTCTCCATCTCTATAACCAACTCCTTCCCCCTGTTCTCCATCTCTGTATCCAACTCCTTCACCATGTTCTCCATCTCTGTATCCAACTCCTTCTCTCTGTCCTCCATCTCTGTATCCAACTCCTTCTCCCTGTTCTCCATCTCTGTATCCAACTCTTTCTCCCTGTCCTCCATCTCTGTATCCAACTCCTTCCCCCTGTTCTCCATCTCTGTATCCAACTCCTTCTCCCTGTTCTCCATCTCTGTATCCAACTCCTTCACCATCTCTATATCCAACTCCTTCTCCCTGTTCTCCATCTCTGTGTCCAACTCCTTCTCCCTGTTCTCCATCTCTATATCCAACTCCTTCTCCATCTCTGTATCCAACTCCTTCTCCCTGTTCTCCATCTCTGTATCCAACTCCTTCTCCATGTTCTCCATCTCTATATCCAACTCCTTCTCCCTGTTCTCCATCTCTGTGTCCAACTCCTTCTCCCTGTTCTCCATCTCTATATCCAACTCCTTCTCCATCTCTATATCCAACTCCTTCTCCCTGTTCTCCATCTCTGTATCCAACTCCTTCACCATGTTCTCCATCTCTGTATCCAACTCCTTCTCCCTGTCCTCCATCTCTGTATCCAACTCCTTCTCCCTGTTCTCCATCTCTGTATCCAACTCCTTCACCCTGTTCTCCATCTCTGTATCCAACTCCTTCTCCCTGTTCTCCATCTCTGTATCCAACTCCTTCACCCTGTTCTCCATCTCTGTATCCAACTCCTTCACCCTGTTCTCCATCTCTGTATCCAACTCCTTCTCCCTGTTCTCCATCTCTGTATCCAACTCCTTCACCCTGTTCTCCATCTCTGTATCCAACTCATTCACCCTGTTCTCCATCTCTGTATCCAACTCCTTCACCCTGTTCTCCATCTCTATATCCAACTCCTTCTCCATCTCTATATCCAACTCCTTCTCCCTGTTCTCCATCTCTGTATCCAACTCCTTCTCCCTGTTCTCCATCTCTATATCCAACTCCTTCTCCATCTCTATATCCAACTCCTTCTCCCTGTTCTCCATCTCTGTATCCAACTCCTTCTCCATGTTCTCCATCTCTGTATCCAACTCCTTCTCCCTGTTCTCCATCTCTATATCCAACTCCTTCTCCATCTCTATATCCAACTCCTTCTCCCTGTTCTCCATCTCTGTATCCAACTCCTTCTCCCTGTTCTCCATCTCTATATCCAACTCCTTCTCCATCTCTATATCCAACTCCTTCTCCATCTCTGTATCCAACTCCTTCACCATCTCTATATCCAACTCCTTCTCCATGTTCTCCATCTCTGTATCCAACTCCTTCTCCCTGTTCTCCATCTCTATATCCAACTCCTTCTCCATCTCTATATCCAACTCCTTCTCCATCTCTATATCCAACTCCTTCACCATGTTCTCCATCTCTGTATCCAACTCCCTCTCCATGTTCTCCATCTCTGTATCCAACTCCTTCACCATCTCTATATCCAACTCCTTCTCCATGTTCTCCATCTCTGTATCCAACTCCTTCTCCATGTTCTCCATCTCTGTATCCAACTCCTTCTCCCTGTTCTCCATCTCTATATCCAACTCCTTCTCCATCTCTATATCCAACTCCTTCTCCCTGTTCTCCATCTCTGTATCCAACTCCTTCTCCCTGTTCTCCATCTCTATATCCAACTCCTTCTCCATCTCTATATCCAACTCCTTCTCCATCTCTATATCCAACTCCTTCACCATGTTCTCCATTTCTGTATCCAACTCCTTCTCCCTGTTCTCCATCTCTGTATCCAACTCCTTCACCATCTCTATATCCAACTCCTTCTCCATGTTCTCCATCTCTGTATCCAACTCCTTCTCCCTGTTCTCCATCTCTATATCCAACTCCTTCTCCATCTCTATAACCAACTCCTTCTCCCTGTTCTCCATCTCTGTATCCAACTCCTTCTCCCTGTTCTCCATCTCTATATCCAACTCCTTCTCCATCTCTATAACCAACTCCTTCCCCCTGTTCTCCATCTCTGTATCCAACTCCTTCTCCATGTTCTCCATCTCTGTATCCAACTCCTTCTCCCTGTCCTCCATCTCTGTATCCAACTCCTTCACCATGTTCTCCATCTCTGTATCCAACTCCTTCTCCCTGTCCTCCATCTCTGTATCCAACTCCTTCACCATGTTCTCCATCTCTGTATCCAACTCCTTCTCCCTGTCCTCCATCTCTGTATCCAACTCCTTCAACATGTTCTCCATCTCTGTATCCAACTCCTTCTCCCTGTTCTCCATCTCTGTATCCAACTCCTTCAACATGTTTTCCATCTCTGTATCCAACTCCTTCTCCCTGTTCTCCATCTCTGTATCCAACTCCTTCTCCCTGTTCTCCATCTCTGTGTCCAACTCCTTCTCCCTGTTCTCCATCTCTATATCCAACTCCTTCTCCATCTCTGTATCCAACTCCTTCTCCCTGTTCTCCATCTCTGTATCCAACTCCTTCTCCCTGTTCTCCATCTCTATATCCAACTCCTTCTCCCTGTTCTCCATCTCTGTGTCCAACTCCTTCTCCCTGTTCTCCATCTCTATATCCAACTCCTTCTCCATCTCTATATCCAACTCCTTCTCCCTGTTCTCCATCTCTGTATCCAACTCCTTCACCATGTTCTCCATCTCTGTATCCAACTCCTTCACCATGTTCTCCATCTCTATATCCAACTCCTTCTCCCTGTTCTCCATCTCTGTATCCAACTCCTTCACCCTGTTCTCCATCTCTGTATCCAACTCCTTCTCCCTGTTCTCCATCTCTATATCCAACTCCTTCACCATGTTCTCCATCTCTATATCCAACTCCTTCTCCATGTTCTCCATCTCTGTATCCAACTCCTTCTCCCTGTTCTCCATCTCTGTATCCAACTCCTTCACCATCTCTATATCCAACTCCTTCTCCCTGTTCTCCATCTCTGTATCCAACTCCTTCTCCCTGTTCTCCATCTCTGTATCCAACTCCTTCACCATCTCTATATCCAACTCCTTCTCCCTGTTCTCCATCTCTGTATCCAACTCCTTCTCCCTGTTCTCCATCTCTATATCCAACTCCTTCTCCATCTCTATATCCAACTCCTTCTCCCTGTTCTCCATCTCTGTATCCAACTCCTTCTCCCTGTTCTCCATCTCTATATCCAACTCCTTCTCCATCTCTATATCCAACTCCTTCTCCCTGTTCTCCATCTCTGTATCCAACTCCTTCTCCATGTTCTCCATCTCTGTATCCAACTCCTTCTCCCTGTTCTCCATCTCTATATCCAACTCCTTCTCCATCTCTATATCCAACTCCTTCTCCCTGTTCTCCATCTCTGTATCCAACTCCCTCTCCCTGTTCTCCATCTCTGTATCCAACTCCTTCTGCCTGTTCTCCATCTCTGTATCCAGCTCCTTCACCATGTTCTCCATCTCTATATCCAACTCCTTCTCCATCTCTATATCCAACTCCTTCTCCCTGTTCTCCATCTCTGTATCCAACTCCTTCTCCATGTTCTCCATCTCTGTATCCAACTCCTTCTCCCTGTTCTCCATCTCTATATCCAACTCCTTCTCCATCTCTATATCCAACTCCTTCTCCCTGTTCTCCATCTCTGTATCCAACTCCCTCTCCCTGTTCTCCATCTCTGTATCCAACTCCTTCTCCCTGTTCTCCATCTCTGTATCCAGCTCCTTCTCCCTGTTCTCCATCTCTGTATCCAACTCCTTCTCCATATTCTCCATCTCTGTATCCAACTCCCTCTCCATGTTCTCCATCTCTGTATCCAACTCCCTCTCCCTGTTCTCCATCCCTGTATCCAACTCCTTCACCATCTCTATATCCAACTCCTTCTCCATGTTCTCCATCTCTGTATCCAACTCCTTCTCCCTGTTCTCCATCTCTATATCCAACTCCTTCTCCCTGTTCTCCATCTCTGTATCCAACTCTTTCTCCCTGTCCTCCATCTCTGTATCCAACTCCTTCCCCCTGTTCTCCATCTCTGTATCCAACTCCTTCTCCCTGTTCTCCATCTCTGTATCCAACTCCTTCACCATCTCTATATCCAACTCCTTCTCCCTGTTCTCCATCTCTGTGTCCAACTCCTTCTCCCTGTTCTCCATCTCTATATCCAACTCCTTCTCCATCTCTGTATCCAACTCCTTCTCCCTGTTCTCCATCTCTGTATCCAACTCCTTCACCATCTCTATATCCAACTCCTTCTCCATGTTCTCCATCTCTGTATCCAACTCCTTCTCCCTGTTCTCCATCTCTATATCCAACTCCTTCTCCATCTCTATAACCAACTCCTTCTCCCTGTTCTCCATCTCTGTATCCAACTCCTTCTCCCTGTTCTCCATCTCTATATCCAACTCCTTCTCCATCTCTATAACCAACTCCTTCCCCCTGTTCTCCATCTCTGTATCCAACTCTTTCACCATGTTCTCCATCTCTGTATCCAACTCCTTCTCCCTGTCCTCCATCTCTGTATCCAACTCCTTCTCCCTGTTCTCCATCTCTGTATCCAACTCTTTCTCCCTGTCCTCCATCTCTGTATCCAACTCCTTCCCCCTGTTCTCCATCTCTGTATCCAACTCCTTCTCCCTGTTCTCCATCTCTGTATCCAACTCCTTCACCATCTCTATATCCAACTCCTTCTCCCTGTTCTCCATCTCTGTGTCCAACTCCTTCTCCCTGTTCTCCATCTCTATATCCAACTCCTTCTCCATCTCTGTATCCAACTCCTTCTCCCTGTTCTCCATCTCTGTATCCAACTCCTTCTCCATGTTCTCCATCTCTATATCCAACTCCTTCTCCCTGTTCTCCATCTCTGTGTCCAACTCCTTCTCCCTGTTCTCCATCTCTATATCCAACTCCTTCTCCATCTCTATATCCAACTCCTTCTCCCTGTTCTCCATCTCTGTATCCAACTCCTTCACCATGTTCTCCATCTCTGTATCCAACTCCTTCTCCCTGTCCTCCATCTCTGTATCCAACTCCTTCTCCCTGTTCTCCATCTCTGTATCCAACTCCTTCTCCCTGTTCTCCATCTCTGTATCCAACTCCTTCACCCTGTTCTCCATCTCTGTATCCAACTCCTTCACCCTGTTCTCCATCTCTGTATCCAACTCCTTCTCCCTGTTCTCCATCTCTGTATCCAACTCCTTCACCCTGTTCTCCATCTCTGTATCCAACTCCTTCACCCTGTTCTCCATCTCTGTATCCAACTCCTTCACCCTGTTCTCCATCTCTATATCCAACTCCTTCTCCATCTCTATATCCAACTCCTTCACCCTATTCTCCATCTCTATATCCAACTCCTTCTCCATCTCTATATCCAACTCCTTCACCCTGTTCTCTATCTCTATATCCAACTCTTTCACCCTATTCTCCATCTCTATATCCAACTCTTTCTCCATCTCTATATCCAACTCTTTCACCCTGTTCTCCATCTCTATATCCAACTCTTATTTTAGGCATCTTTTTAGCCACGTCTTACTCAATTCTCATCAATAGAGAAACGGACGTTCATCATTGTTTGCTTGAGGTCTCTGCAACAACACAGTCACAGCCGTGTTGATGTTTACCTTTGTTTTTTTGGAGGCTAAAGCATATTGTCACAGCCTATTTAAAGGAAGCAGGCTGTTATCCAGCAAGAGTGCAGCTGGCAGAGGCAGTGGTGGTGTAATATAAATATAATAAGAAAGTTTTTGAGCTGGTGATTCCATTCTGAGCAGTGAAACATCGCCGCAGCGACCACATCGTGGCACGCATGCAAGAAAAAAAAGTACAGGCCTCTCTCTCTCTCTCTCTCTCTTTGGCCTGACAGAAGAGAGGGGTGGGGGGGGAGTAGGGAGTAGGGAGAGGAGAGGAGGCATGCAGAGAGAGAGCAATACAATATACAGTTGAAGTCGGAAGTTTACATACACCTTAGCCAAATACATTTGGCTAAAAACTCAGTTTTTCACAATTCCTGACATTTAATCCTAGTAAAAATTCCCTGTCTTAGGTCAGTTAGGATCACCACTTTATTTTAAGAATGTGAAATGGCAGAATAATAGTAGAGAGAATGATTTATTTCAGATTTTATTTCTTTCATCACATTCCCAGTGGGTCAGAAGTTTACATACACTCAATTAGTATTTGGTAGCATTGCCTTTAAATAGTTTAACTTGGGTCAAATGTTTCGGGTAGCCTTCCACAAGCTGCCCACAATAAGTTGGGTGAATTTTGACCCATTCCTCCTGAAAAAGCTGGTTTAACTGAGTCAGGTTTGTAGGCCTCCTTGCTTTCACACGCATTTTCAGTTCTGCCCACAAATTTTCTATGGGATTGAGGTCAGGGCTTTGTGATGGCCACTCCAATACCTTGACTTTGTTGTCCTGAAGCCATTTTGCCACAACTTTGGAAGTATGCTTGGGGTCATTGTCCATTTAGATGCATTTGCGACCAAGCTTTAAAGGCACAGTCATCTTAACGTATGTAAACTTCTGACCCACTGGATTTGTGATACTGTGAATTTTAAGTGAAATAATCTGTCTGTAAACAATTGTTGGAAAAATTACTTGTGTCATGCACAAAGTAGATGTCCTAACCGACTTGCCAAAACTATAGTTTGTTAACAATACATTTGTGAGGTGGTTGAAAAACGAGTTTTAATGACTCCAACCTAAGTGTATGTAAACTTCTGACTTCAACTGTACGTCATACAGTGCATTTGGAAAGTATTCAGACCCCATGACTTTTTCCACATTTTGTAACTTTACAGCGTTATTCTAAAATGTATTAAATTATTGTTTTTTCCCCATAACACCGAAGAAAAAAATGGTTTTTAGAAATGTTTGCAAAAAATATCACATTTACATAAGTATTCAAACCCTTTACTCAGTACTTTGTCGAAGCACCTTTGGCAGCTATTACAGCCTTGAGTCTTCTTGGGTATGACGCTACAAGCTTGGCACATCTGTATTTGGGGAGTTTCCCCCATTCTTATCTGCAAATCCTTTCAAGCTCTGTCAGGTTGGACGGGGCTATTTTCAGGTCTCTTCAAATCCGGCCTCTGGCTGGGCCACTCAAGGACATTCAGAGACTTGTCCCGAAGCCAGTCCTGTGTTGTCTTGGTTGTGTGCTTAGGGCCGTTGTCCTGTTGGAAGGTGAACCTTCGCCCCAGTCTGAGGTCCGGAGCGCTCTGGAGCAGGTTTTCATCAAGGATCTTGCTGTACTTTGCTCCATTAATCTTTCCCTTGACTATTCACCCAGTCTCTGCCGCTGAAAAACAGCATTATGCTGCCACCACCATGCTTCACCGTAGGGTTCAACATAGGGTTTCCTCCAAACGTGACACTTGGCATTCAGGCCAAAAAGTTGGTTTAAAAAAAAATAAGAATCTTGGATTCTTCAGACCAGAGAATCTTGTTTCTCATAATGACATCACAATACCCCATAATTACATCACAATACAATCTCATGGTCTGAGTCCTTTAGGTGCCTTCTGACAAACTCCAAGCTGGCTGTCATGTGCCTTTTATTGAGGAGTGGCTTCCGTCTGACCACTCTACCATAAAGGCCTGATTGGTGGAGTGCTGCAGAGATGTTTGTGCTTCTGGAAGGTTCTCCCATCTCCACAGAGGAACTTTGGGGCTCTGTCAGAGTGACCATTGGGTTCTTGGTCACCTCCCTGACCAAGGCCCTTCTCCCCCGATTCCTCAGTTTGGCCGGGCGGCCAGCTCTAGGAACTCTCGGTGGTTCCAACCTTCTTCCATTTAAGAATGATAGAGGCCATTGTGTTCTTGAGAACCTTCAATGCTGCAGAAATATTTTGGTACCCTTCCCCAGATCTGTGCCTCAACACAATCCTGTCTCGGAGCTCTTTGGACAATTCCTACGATCTCATGGCTTGGTTTTTGCTCAACTGTGGGACCTTACATAGACAGGTGTGTGCCTTTCCAAATCATGTCCAATCAATTGAATTTACCACAGGTGGACTCCAATCAAGTTGTAGAAACATCTCATGGATGATCAATGGAAACAGGATGCACCTGAGCTCAATTTCGAGTCTCATAGCAAAGGATCTGAATACTTATGTAAATAAGGTATTTTTGTTTTAGATTTGTATAAATTAGCATAACTTTCCAAAACACCTGTTTTCGCTTTGTCATTATGGGGTATTGTGATGTCATTATGGGGTATTGTGATGTCATTATGGGGTATTGTGATGTCATTATGGGGTATTGTGTGTAGATTGACGAGGGGAAAACATATGTCTTCTTAAGGCTAGGGGGCGGTATTTTCGTTTTTGGCAAAAAAAAACCATTTGAAACTGCCTATTTCTCAGCCCCCGAAACTAGAATATGCATATAATTGTCAGATTAGGATAGAAAACACTCTGAAGTTTCAAAAACTGTCAGAATTTTGCCTGTGAGTTAAACAGAACTGATATTGCAGGCTAAAACCTGAGGAAAATCCAATCAGGAAGTGCCCCTGTTTTTGAAACCTCTCTGTTCCTATATGCATCCCTATTGCCCATTTAAAGGGATATCAACCAGACTTCTTTTTCTATGGCTTCCCTAAGGTGTCAACAGCCTTTCAGGCTTTTATTTTGAAGAATGAGCGTGAATGACCACATTGCGTAAGTGGATAGGTGGGGGCTCTCAGAGTGAGTTGTGCGCAAAAGTGAAAGGCAGCCATTGTTTCTCTCGGTCCTAGTGAAAAGCCAACTGTCCCGGTTGATATATTATCGAATAGATATTTGAAAAACACCCTGAAGATGGATTATAAACAACGTTTGACATGTTTCTGTGGACATTATGGATATCATTTAGAATTTTTGTCTGCGTTATCGTGACCGCTCTTTCCGGTGGATTCCTGGGCATAACGCAGCAAACTAACGGAGGTATTTGGATATAACAAATATCTTTATGGAACAAAAGGAACATTTGTTGTCTAACTGGGAGTCTCGTGAGTGAAAACATCCGAAGATCATCAAAGGTAAACGATTAATTTGATTGCTTTTCTGATTTTCGTGACCAAGTTACCTGATGCTAAGTGTACTTATTATTTTGGCGAGCGATCGATAAACTTACACAAACGCTTGTATTGCTTTCGCTGTAAAGCATAATTTCAAAATCTGACACGACAGGTGGATTAACAAAAGGCTAAGCTGTGTTTTGCAATATTGCACTTGTGATTTCATGAATATGAATATTTTCTAGTAATATTATTTACCTGTGGCGCTATGCTACGCTATGCTAGTCAGCGTTTCTGATGACAATTATCCCGGATCCGGGATGGGTGGTTCAGAAAGGTTAATCAATTTTAGAATAAGGCTGTAACATAACAAAATGTCTAAAAAAGGAAGGGGTCTGAATACTTTTCCGAATGCCCTTCATCTTCATCACCACCACGTCATCATCATCAATACCGTCATCCGCTTCTTCATCTTCATCTTCATCAGGCCAATATTGAGTCAATGTTATGGTCTTGGCAATGTTGAGGAAGACTTAGCAGACGTCGAAACGAGCTTGTTCAGACCTGGTGACGGCAGGCTGCAGTTCATGACTCATCTCTGTCAGTCTTTAAAGATACAGTAGGCATGTTAGATCGTTAAAAAAAAAAAATTAATTGAAGGAAATAAGAAATTCGATTTTTTTTTTCATGGACACTGGACAGAAATAGTCACAATACGGTATAAGGTAGCAGCACTAAAATACTTGATCATTTGGCTAACTGAGAGTCAAAGAGAGGAGAGGGGGCAGAAGGAATGGGCTGTCAAAATGGCAGTAAAAAGGACCAGAACCTTCCATTCAGCTGCTAGTGAAGCAGTGCGCATTGAGTTATTCAGGGCTGTAGTATAGACTTGTCTTTAGGCCTCAATTACAGTCGTTTGGCTGGACGTACGAGACGCGGGCTGGCGGGAGGCTGTGGCGACTCGGATCCACACTGCCCAGTGGTCCGGCTGTGAGTTTGTCCCCTGGGCCGCGCTTTTGTTTTCTTTGCTGGAGGCTAACTCAGGACACTTTTAGCTGCAACTGCTTTTATACATTGCTGGTATTATTATTTTCTCTGTCTGTCTGTCTGTCTGTCTGTCTGTCTGTCTGTCTGTCTGTCTGTCTGTCTGTCTGTCTGTCTGTCTGTCTGTCTGTCTGTCTGTCTGTCTGTCTGTCTGTTTGTCTGTCTGCTCTGTTTCCTCTGTCTGTCTGTCTGTTCTGTCTGTCTGTCTGTCTGTCTACTCTGTTTCCTCTGTCTGCTCTGTCTGTTCTGTCTGTCTGCTCTGTCTGTCTGTCTGTCTGCTCTGTTTCCTCTGTCTGCTCTGTCTGTCTGTCTGTCTGTCTGTCTGCTCTGTTTCCTCTGTCTGTCTGTCTGTCTGTCTTCTCTGTTTCCTCTGTCTGCTCTGTCTGTCTGTCTGTCTGTCTGTCTGTCTGCTCTGTTTCCTCTGTCTGCTCTATCTGCTCTGTCTGTCTGCTCGTCTGTCCTCTCTGTTTCCTCTGTCTGCTCTGTCTGCTCTGTCTGTCTGCTCGTCTGTCTGTCTGTCTGTCTGTCTGCTATGTTTCCTCTGTCTGCTCTGTCTGTCTGTCTGTCTGTCTTCTCTGTTTCCTCTGTCTGTCTGTCTGTCTGTCTGTCTGTCTGTCTGTCTGTCTGTCTGTCTGTCTGTCTGTCTGTCTGTCTGTCTGTCTGTCTTCTCTGTTTCCTCTGTCTGCTCTGTCTGTCTGTCTGTCTGCTCTGTTTCCTCTGTCTGTCTGTCTGTCTGTCTGTCTGTCTGTCTGTCTGTCTGTCTGTCTGTCTGTCTGTCTGTCTGTCTGTCTGTCTGTCTGTCTGTCTGTCTGTCTGCTCTGTTTCCTCTGTCTGCTCTGTCTGTCTGTCTGTCTGTCTGTCTGTTTCCTCTGTCTCCTCTGTCTGCTCTGTCTGCTCGTCTGTCTGTCTGTCTGTCTGTCTGTCTGTCTGTCTGTCTGTCTGTCTGCTCTGTTTCCTCTGTCTGTCTGTCTGTCTGTCTGTCTGTCTGTCTGTCTGTCTGTCTGTCTGTCTGTCTGTCTGTCTGCTCTGTCTGTCTGTCTGTCTGCTCTGTTTCCTCTGTCTGTCTGTCTGTCCGTCTACTCTGGACTCTGACTTGATGGACTCTGACTGGATGGACTGCCTCAACCTAAACTAGTCCTGCTAATCTGAGCTGCTACTGAGTGAAGGACCATTGACTGATCTGGACTGTCATTGACTGATCTGGACTGTCATTGACTGATCTGGACTGTCATTGACTGATCTGGACTGTCATTGACTGATCTGGACTGTCATTGACAGTCTATGTTTAGGACACATCCAGTAGCTCCTCTCTCAGCCTATGAAAACACTGGACCCTCAATGGACCCTCAATGGGCCCTCAATAGAGCCTCAATGGGCCCTCAATGGACCCTCAATGGGCCCTCAATAGAGCCTCAATGGACCCTCAATGGACCCTCAATAGACCCTCAATGGACCCTCAATGGACCCTCAATGAACCCTCAATGGAGCCTCAATGGACCCTCAATGGACCCGCAATGGGCCCTCAATAGAGCCTCAATGGGCCCTCAATGGACCCTCAATGGACCCTCAATGGGCCCTCAATAGAGCCTCAATGGACCCTCAATGGAGCCTCAATGGACCCTCAATGGACCCTCAATAGAGCCTCAATGGGCCCTCAATAGAGCCTCAATGGACCCTCAATGGACCCGCAATGGGCTTCAAAGTTGAATATCATATTCGACACTGAATGTGAGAAATATCTTCACAGGAACTGAATGAGAGAGCTCACCTGGCCTGAGATAACACATACTAACAAAACAAAGCTCTTCTGGTGACGCTTCAGGTCACACTCAGTGAACTAAGACAATTTAAAAAGTTAAAAATAAACGCTCTTGGAGAAGGTTTTATGAGGTAATGTCATGGTTCCTTGAGCTATTTGTCAAGGCTCTCACCAA
Source organism: Salvelinus alpinus (assembly GCF_045679555.1). NCBI lineage: Eukaryota > Metazoa > Chordata > Actinopteri > Salmoniformes > Salmonidae > Salvelinus > Salvelinus alpinus. Next base: position 5,390,499 of record NC_092105.1, on the reverse strand, counting down.
CAGCTTCCCAGAGGTTGGTAGGGGCAACAGGACCAGGAAGTGGCTGTAAGACAGCTGTTGTAACTTTACCTTGAGGAGAGCAAATAACACACCACAGATCCCACCGACCATCTCACCGACCGCAGCCTACAAAAAAACACCATTCCAGAGAAGAAAAACAAGTGAAAACAGAGTTGTTTATCAGCTAACATGCCACGATGCCGTGCGTCCTCTCTCACCAACTCTCTTTTTAATCCTTCTCCCTCTCTCTTTCCCTCTATCCCTTTTCCCGCTCTCGCCTTGCAGCAGCCTTTTTTGTTTAGGCCGTGGTAAGTAGCCGTGGGTAACCCTGGTGCCCATGTGAAGACACAGTGTGCCTGGCTCGCCCCATTGACAGTCAGATGAAAGAGGAAGAAGTCGACTCCTCCGGCTGGCAGCCATCTCCCTCCGTCTTGGCCTGTGCATCTTCTGTCTCCTCTTAGGGTAAATTAATAACTCTTAGTAACATCAATGGGCTTCTGCTAAAAGGAAGAGCCTGGATGGTGCATGGTGGCTGGTGGGGCTGCTGTCTGAAGCCCTGGCATCCACAGGAAGAGCTGACAGAGTCAGTAGAGTCTGACTCTCAAATGGTATTCTCTCTGTCTCTCTCTCTCCCTCTCTCTCTCTCCCTCTCTCTCTCTCTCTGTCTCTCTCTCTCTGTCTCTCTCTCTCCCTCTCTCTCTCTGTCTCTCTCTCTCTCTGTCTCACTCTCTCTCTCTGTCTCTCTCTCTCACTCTCTCTCTCTGTCTCTCTCTCTCTGTCTCTCTCTCTCCCTCTCTCTCTCTCTGTCTCTCTCTCTCTCTCTCTCCCTCTCTCTCTCTCTCTCTCTCTCTCTCTCTCTCAATTCAATTCAATTCAAGGGGCTTTATTGGCATGGGAAACATGTGTTAACATTGCCAAAGCAAGTGAGGTAGATATTATACAAAAGTCAAATAAACAATAAAAATGAACAGTAAACATTACACATACAGATGTTTCAAAACAATAAAGACATTACAAATGTCATATTATATATATGCAGTGTTGTAACAATGTACAAATGGTTAAAGCACACAAGTTAAAATAAATAAACATAAATATGGGTTGTATTTACAATGGTGTTTGTTCTTCACTGGTTGCCCTTTTCTTGTGGCAACAGGTCACAAATCTTGCTGCTGTGATGGCACACTGTGGAATTTCACCCAGTAGATATGGGAGTTTATCAAAATTGGATTTGTTTTCGAATTCTTTGTGGATCTGTGTAATCTGAGGGAAATATGTCTCTCTAATATGGTCATACATTGGGCAGGAGGTTAGGAAGTGCAGCTCAGTTTCCACCTCATTTTGTGGGCAGTGAGCACATAGCCTGTCTTCTCTTGAGAGCCATGTCTGCCTACGGCGGCCTTTCTCAATAGCAAGGCTATGCTCACTGAGTCTGTACATAGTCAAAGCTTTCCTTAAGTTTGGGTCAGTCACAGTGGTTAGGTATTCTGCCACTGTATACTCTCTGTTTAGGGCCAAATAGCATTCTAGTTTGCTCTGTTTTTTTGTTAATTCTTTCCAATGTGTCAAGTAATTATCTTTTTGTTTTCTCATGATTTGGTTGGGTCTAATTGTGCTGTTGTCCTGGGGCTCTGTGGGGTGTGTTTGTGTTTGTGAACAGAGCCCTAGGACCAGCTTGCTTAGGGGACTCTTCTCCAGGTTCATCTCTCTGTAGGTGATGGCTTTGTTATGGAAGGTTTGGGAATCGCTTCCTTTTAGGTGGTTGTAGAATTTAACGGCTCTTTTCTGGATTTTGATAATTAGTGGGTATCGGCCTAATTCTGCTCTGCATGCATTATTTGGTGTTCTACGTTGTACACGGAGGATATTTTTGCAGAATTCTGCATGCAGAGTCTCAATTTGGTGTTTGTCCCATTTTGTGAAATCTTGGTTGGTGAGCGGACCCCAGACCTCACAACCATAAAGGGCAATGGGCTCTATGACTGATTCAAGTATTTTTAGCCAGATCCTAATTGGTATGTTGAAATTTATGTTCCTTTTGATGGCATAGAATGCCCTTCTTGCCTTGTCTCTCAGATCGTTCACAGCTTTGTGGAAGTTACCTGTGGCGCTGATGTTTAGGCCGAGGTATGTATAGTTTTTTGTGTGCTCTAGGGCAACAGTGTCTAGATGGAATTTGTGGTCCTGGCGACTGGACCTTTTTTGGAACACCATTATTTTGGTCTTACTGAGATTTACTGTCAGGGCCCAGGTCTGACAGAATCTGTGCAGAAGATCTAGGTGCTGCTGTAGGCCCTCCTTGGTTGGTGACAGAAGCACCAGATCATCAGCAAACAGTAGACATTTGACTTCAGAGTCTAGTAGGGTGAGGCCGGGTGCTGCAGACTGTTCTAGTGCCCGCGCCAATTCGTTGATATATATGTTGAAGAGGGTGGGGCTTAAGCTGCATCCCTGTCTCACCCCACGACCCTGTGTGAAGAAATGTGTGTGTTTTTTGCCAATTTTAACCGCACACTTGTTGTTTGTGTACATGGATTTTATAATGTCGTATGTTTTACCCCCAACACCACTTTCCATCAATTTGTATAGCAGACCCTCATGCCAAATTGAGTCGAAGGCTTTTTTGAAGTCAACAAAGCATGAGAAGACTTTGCCTTTGTTTTGGTTTGTTTGGTTGTCAATTAGGGTGTGTAGGGTGAATACATGGTCTGTTGTACGGTAATTTGGTAAAAAGCCAATTTGACATTTGCTCAGTACATTGTTTTCATTGAGGAAATGTACGAGTCTGCTGTTAATGATAATGCAGAGTATTTTCCCAAGGTTACTGTTGACGCATATTCCACGGTAGTTATTGGGGTCAAATTTGTCTCCACTTTTGTGGATTGGGGTGATCAGTCCTTGGTTCCAAATATTGGGGAAGATGCCAGAGCTAAGGACGATGTTAAAGAGTTTTAGTATAGCCAATTGGAATTTGTTGTCTGTATATTTGATCATTTCATTAAGGATACCATCAACACCACAGGCCTTTTTGGGTTGGAGGGTTTTTATTTTGTTCTGTAACTCGTTCAAGGTAATTGGAGAATCCAGTGGGTTCTGGTAGTCTTTAATAGTTGATTCTAGGATTTGTATTTGATCATGTATATGTTTTTGCTCTTTATTCTTTGTTATAGAGCCAAAAAGATTGGAGAAGTGGTTTACCCATACATCTCCATTTTGGATAGATAATTCTTCGTGTTGTTGTTTGTTTAGTGTTTTCCAATTTTCCCAGAAGTGGTTAGAGTCTATGGATTCTTCAATTACATTGAGCTGATTTCTGACGTGCTGTTCCTTCTTTTTCCGTAGTGTATTTCTGTATTGTTTTAGTGATTCACCATAGTGAAGGCGTAGACTCAGGTTTTCCGGGTCTCTATGTTTTTGGTTGGACAGGTTTCTCAATTTATTTCTTAGATTTTTGCATTCCTCATCAAACCATTTGTCATTGTTGTTCATTTTCTTTGGTTTTCTATTTGAGATTTTTAGATTTGACAGGGAAGCTGAGAGGTCAAATATACTGTTAAGATTTTCTACTGCCAAGTTTACACCTTCACTATTGCAGTGGAACGTTTTACCCAGGAAGTTGTCTAAAAGGGATTGAATTTGCTGTTGTCTAATTGTGTTTTGGTAGGTTTCCAAACTGCATTCCTTCCATCTATAGCATTTCTTAATGTTACTCAGTTCCTTTGGCTTTGATGCCTCATGATTGAGTATTGCTCTGTTCAAGTAGACTGTGATTTTGCTGTGGTCTGATAGGGGTGTCAGTGGGCTGACTGTGAACGCTCTGAGAGACTCTGGGTTGAGGTCAGTGATAAAGTAGTCTACAGTGCTACTGCCAAGAGATGAGCTATAGGTGAACCTACCATAGGAGTCCCCTCGAAGCCTACCATTGACTATGTACATACCCAGCGTGCGACAGAGCTGCAGGAGTTGTGACCCGTTTTTGTTGGTTATGTTGTCATAGTTGTGCCTAGGGGGGCATATGGGGGAGGGAATGCTGTCACCTGCAGGCAGGTGTTTGTCCCCCTGTGTGCTGAGGGTGTCAGGTTCTTGTCCAGTTCTGGCATTTAGGTCGCCACAGACTAATACATGTCCCTGGGCCTGGAAATGATTGATTTCCTCCTTCAGGATGGAGAAGCTGTCTTCATTAAAGTATGGGGATTCTAGTGGGGGGATATAGGTAGCACACAGGAGGACATTTTTCTCTGTTAAGATAATTTCCTTTTGAATTTCTAGCCAAATGTAAAATGTTCCTGTTTTGATTAATTTAATGGAGTGAGTTAGGTCTGCTCTATACCAAATTAGCATTCCCCCTGAGTCCCTTCCCTGTTTCACACCTGGTAGTTTGGTGGATGGGACTACCAGCTCTCTGTAACCTAGAGGGCAACCAGTGGGTCCGTCTCCTCTGTACCAGGTTTCTTGCAGGATGACAATGTCTGCATTACCGATTTCTTTGGTGAAGTCCGGGTTCCTGCTCTTTAGGCCAAAGGCAGATGACCTCAGGCCTTGGATATTCCAGGATGATATAGTGAAGGCTTTTTGTTCCATAAAGTGTCCAATGTTGTTGGTCGTGGTTTGGCCTCTCTCTCTCTCTCTCTCTCTCTGTCTCTGTCTCTGTCTCTGTCTCTGTCTCTGTCTCTGTCTCTGTCTCTGTCTCTCTCTCTCTCTCTCTCTCTCTCTCTCTCTCTCTCTCTCTGTTTCTCTCTCTCTCTCTCTCTCTCTCTCTCTCTCTTTCTTTCTCAATTCAATTCAATTCAAGGGGCTTTATTGGCATGGGAAACAAAAGTGAAAAAAACTATAAAAATGAACTGTAAACATTCATAGACACTCATAGAAGTTCCAAAAGAATAAAGACATTACAAATGTTATATTATGTCTATATACAGCATTGTAACGATGTGCAAAAAAGTTAAAATACAAATAACTCTCCCCCTCTCTCTGTCTGTCTCTTCCTCTCTCTTTCTCTCTCTCTCTCTCTCTCTCTCTCTCTCTCTCTCTCTCTCTCTCTCTCTCTCTCTCTCTCTCTCTCTCTCTCTCTCTCTCTCTCTCTCTCTCTCTGTCTGTCTCTCCCTCTCTCCCCCTCTCTCTGTCTCTCTCCCTCTCTCCCCCCTCTCTCTGTCTGTCTCTTCCTCTCTCCCCCTCTCTCTGTCTCTCTCCCTCTCTCCCCCTCTCTCTGTCTGTCTCTTCCTCTCTCTCTCTCTCTCTCTCTCTCTCTCTCTCTCTCTCTCTCTCTCCGTCTGTCTGTCTGTCTGTCTGTCTATCTCTCTCTCAAGTAGGGCACTATATAGAGAATAGGATGTCATTTGAGACTCACCTACTGAGGAGACTCTGGTCTGACTTAGAAGCCCCTTTAAAGGCTGTGGTGCCGTGGTCCCTTCTCTTCTAGAGGATCTGACCACTTCAGAGGCGTTGTCAACAGCCAAGTTCAATAGGCAGAGAGGAGCCCTTTAGCTTGGTCTGGTCTGCGGGGAACCAGCCATGTCTTTATTTACATCCATCAAACAGAGGAGGACACACTTCGTGGGATCCAGTCACTCTGTAATTGTGTCCCTGTGATCTCCGGTACTGATCTCTCAGAGGGAAAAACATGTTGGTGGATATGATGAGAACTGGGTGACTGTTGGTGAAGTGGATGCTAAGGCTTATCTGGTTCTACACTATCACTGCATGTCCTGGGCTAAGACCCACCCATACCTGGTTCTACGCTATCACTGCACGTCTTGAGCTAAGATCCACCCTTACCTTATTCTATACTATCACTGCACGTCCTGAGCTAAGATCCACCCTAAGGCTTACCTGGTTCTACGCTATCACTGCACGTCTTGAGCTAAGATCCACCCTAAGGCTTACCTGGTTCCAAACCTTGGGTACTATTACTATTATCTGCCTAGCCAGAGGGGGCAGCCTACTTGGGAAGACTATAAGAAAATAGGCCGAATGATCAGTTGTACACGAGGAGATACTTTGGTCAGAGCAAAATGTGAGATTAGAGTATAGACTTCTATGGCATTAAACAGGAGAGTAGTACAGGCTTTCTATGGTATTAGTCAGGAGATTAGAGTATAGACTATGGCATTAGTCAGGTGATTATAGTATATACTATGGCATTAGTCAGGGGATTAGAGTATAGACTTCTATGGCATTAAACAGGAGATTAGAGTATAGACTATGGCATTAGTCAGGAGACTAGAGTATAGACTATGGGATTAGTCAGGAGACTAGAGTATAGACTATGGCATTAGTCAGGAGATTAGAGATTAGACTATGGCATTAGTCAGGAGACTAGAGTATAGACTATGGGATTAGTCAGGAGATTAGAGTATAGACTATGGCATTAGTCAGGAGATTAGAGTATAGACTATGGCATTAGTCAGGAGATTTGAAAATAGACTTCTATGTTATTAGTCAGGAGATTAGAATATCGACCACAATGGCATTAGTCAGGAGATTATAGTAAAGACTATGGCATTGGTCAGGAGATTAGAATACAGATGTATATGTCATTAGTCAGTAGATTAGAGTATAGACTTCTATGGCATTAGTCAGGAGATTATAGTATAGACTATGGCATTAGCCAGGAGATTATAGTTTTCTTCTGCTATCAATCTACACACTCTACTCTACACACGCTTGCGAAAGTATTCACCACCCTTGGAATTTTTCCTATTTTGTTGCCTTACATCCTGGAATTGGGGCGTTTGTATCATTTGATTTACACAACATGCCTACCACTTTAATGATGCAAAATATTTTTTGCTTGTGAAACAAACAAGAAATTAGACAAAAAAACTGAAAACTTGAGCGTGCATAACTATTCACCCCTCAAAGTCAATACTTTGTAGAGCCACCTTTTGGCAGCAATTACAGCTGCAAGTCTCTTGGGGTATGTCTCTATAAGCTTGGCACATCTAGCCACTGGGATTTTTGACCATTCTTCCAGGCAAAACTGCTCCAGCTTCTTCAAGTTGAATGGGTTCCGCTGGTGTACAGCAATCTTTAGTCATACCACAGATTCTCAATTGGATTGAGGTCTGGGCTTTGACTAGGCCATTCCAAGACATTTAAATGTTTCCCTTAAACCACTCAAGTGTTGCTTTAGCAGTATGCTTAGGGTCATTGTCCTACTGGAAGGTGAACCTCCGTCCCATTCTCAAATCTCTGGAAGACTGAAACAGTTTTCCCTCAAGAATTTCCCTCTATTTAGCACCCTCCATCATTCCTTCAATTCTGACCAGTTTCCCAGTCCCTGCTGATGAAAAACATCCCACCAGCATGATGCTGCCACCACCATGCTTCACTGTGGGGATGGTGTTCTCGGGGTGATGGGATGTGTTGGGTTTGCACCAGACATAGTGTTTTCCTTGATGGCCAAAAAGCTCAATTATAGTGTCATCTGAGTCATCGAGAGCACTGAATCCAGCTTCACACAGATATGAGCTGGAGAAGGGTACCATGGGTTTTATGGTAATTTCAAAACAACTGGGAACTCTGGGGGAAAAAAACTAACTAGATTGAATCCTAGACGTCAGTGATCTTCAGGTCGGAAAGTCAGAGCTCTAGAAAGAGACCCGAGTTCCCAAATTGGAATTTCCCGAGATGGATGACTGTTCCCCAGATGGATGACTGTTCCCCAGATGGATGACTGTTCCCCAGATGGATGACTGTTCCCCAGATGGATGACTGTTCAAAACACATTTTTTCCAGTTGGAGCTCATTTTTTACCCAAGTTCCCAGTTGTTTTGAATGCAGCATTGAATCTCAGAGGGAGATGGCAGGGTATTTATTTATTCCCTTTGAGTCAGCAACCAAAACGTCTCTGTGGTGACCCATGAATGCGTTGTCAGTAGCATTCGGTCACACGACAGCTCGATCCGCTGTTCGATTTCGCTTACTTGCATGTCAACTGAGCCAGGATCACAGTCAAACACATTGGGAAGTAGGTCCCAAAGTGCTCTTCCAAGCATTGGAGATGAGAAAAAAACGAGCTAGCTGACATTATCCATTCAGGCAAAATAGACCAAATTATCATAATTATAGTACATATCATCAGTCACTGACAATTTTAGATAATCTTATCTATAGCAAGCTGTGGCGGCAGGTAGCCTAGTGGTTAGATCGCTGAGCCAGTAACTGAAAGGTTGCTCGATCGAATCCCTGAGCTGACAAGGTAAAAATCTGTTGTTCTGCCCCTGAACAAGGCAGTTAAACCCACTGTTCCCCGGTAGGCCATCATTGTAAATAAGAATTTGTTCTTAACTGACTTGCCTAGTTAAATAAAGGTTACATAAAAAAGCTAGCTTGCTAGCAAGCTATTTTCCTGTGCTGCATGTGGTAGCAAACATGTTAGGTTTTTTGTTGAAGTTTAGGCAAGCTATCTAGCTATGTCAGTGTCTGTAGAAAGCTTGTCTTCTGTGAGCCTAACGTTAGCGTTACTGTGTGGTGAGTTGTTTCACATCAGGTAGTTAGCTAATGTTGCTAGATAGTTTAGCTAGCTAGCTCAAACAAGGTTTTTCACCAGGTTTGGCTGGCTAGGCCAGCTAACTAGCTAATGCTATATAAGCTAGCTAGGCCTCCTCTCAGTCACTGAGCCTATTCCCTGTCTCTGAAGCTAGTTGGTGCTTTTAAAGTGGTTCAGTTATTGTTGTGTGTTTTTATAGCCTAATTGTTTCCGAGTTAGCTAGGTAGCTGGCTATCTAGTCTCAGTCTAGAAGCAGACAGTTACTTTAGCGTTATATTGAAATGAAAGGAGCGTCTCAATTTTTCATCCAAGTTTTATGCTATCCGTTTTCACTCTCCATTTAAACTCTATTTAAAGTTATGTATTTATCCTCCACTCCACTAGAGGCAGCATAGCCCTGGGAGTGCTTCTCCCACCACCAGTGTAACGAAGGCAGGTAGCTACATATCGAAATGAATCTGATAGATTGTGCAAGAGTGTGAGTGTCTTGATTATTGTTCAATATTTTACAATCATATTCTCTAATCTCCAAGCTGAAACCAATAGGACTGAATATCTGTGACCGAAATAAGAAGAGACCCGAACCCTTCGTTCTGACTCTCGGGGACAATGGCCTCTACTCCCACTGTCATGAATGGCCAGGATCTGGAGCAGAAGACGTTATGTTTAACGTTTGTTGTTTACATAAATTCCCATTGAAAATGTGATACCTGGTAAGGGTTGGGAGGAGTAGAGGGTAAACAGTTGACTTTTCTTCAGCCCCTTTCCTCAATTTTAATTGGCTGCTGTGATTTTCAAATGATGGTTTGTGCTTCTAAAGTTTTTTTGTTCGTGTGTTCCTTATTTGTTCGTCTTTTGCGTGTCTTTTCGTTAACATCTGAAAATAAAACATTTGGTATTTTATCTACAATTTCTCATTGATTGGCCCGTATGTCATTTTAAATAGTTTTTATAGACTGTGTAGTAACGTTGTAACATTGATTGTTCTTGTTAGAAGTATTTGAACAGTTTCTGTAATTGAGGTAGAAAAACAAATTACCCAGCGATAAAGTAATACATAATCCCCAGCTGGGTCAAAATCACATGAATATCAATAACCCAGCAAAATAGTAAAAAGCAACTCACTGTTGGGTCCAAATAACCATGTTCGGGTCATTCATGTAACCCAACGCTACTGGATATAAAAAATAACCCAGAAATGACCCAAATTAGGTCATTATTGACTCAGCATTTTTGTTGTTGTGTGCGTTCAGTTTCCAAAATATGTCTGTTACATTCGGAAAGTATTCAGACCCTGTCCCTTCCCTTTTTCCCACATTTTGTTACGTTACAGTCTTATTCTAAAAAGGGATTACATTATAATGATCTTTTCCTCAACAATTTACACACAATACCCCATAATGACATCACAATACTCCATAATGACATCACAATACCCCATAATGACATCACAATATCCCATAATGACATCACAATACTCCATAATCACAAAGCCAAAATATTATATATATATTTTTTGCAACTTTATTAAAAATATAAAACAGATAGCTTATTTAGATAAATATTCAGACCCTTTGCTATCAGACTCGAAATTGAGCTCAGGTGCATCCTGTTTCCATTGATTATCCTTGAGATTTTTCTACAACTTGATTGGAGTCCACCTGTGGTAAATTCAATTGATTGGACATGATTTGGAAAGGCACACACCTGTTTATATAAGGTCCCACAGTTGACAGTGCATGTCTGAGCAAAAACCAAGCCATGAGGTCAAAGGAATTTTCTGTAGAGCTCTGAGACAGGATTGTGTCGAGGCACAGATCTGGGGAAGGGTACCAAAACATTTCTGCAGCTTTTAAATTTATATTTGTATTAATTATGGATCCCCATTAGCTGCTGCCAAAGCAGCAGCTACTCTTCCTGGAATCCAGCAAAATTAAGGCAGTTTATACAATTTTAAAACATTACAATACATTCACAGATTTCACAACACACTGTGTGCCCTCAGGCCCCTACTCCACCACTACCACATATCTACAGTACTAAATCCATGTGTATGTATTGTATGTTATCGTGTGTGTGTGTGTGTGTGCTGGTGTCAACGGTACAGGCTGGTGTCAACGGTACAGGCTGGTCTCAACGGTACAGGCTGGTGTCAACGGTACAGGCTGGTGTCAACGGTACAGGCTGGTCTCAACGGTACAGGCTGGTCTCAACGGTACAGGCTGGTGTCAACGGTACAGGCTGGTCTCAACGGTACAAGCTGGTCTCAACGGTACAGGCTGGTGTCAACGGTACAGGCTGGTCTCAACGGTACAGGCTGGTCTCAACGGTACAGGCTGGTCTCAACGGTACAGGCTGGTGTCAACGGTACAGGCTGGTCTCAACGGTACAGGCTGGTGTCAACGGTACAGGCTGGTGTCAACGGTACAGGCTGGTCTCAACGGTACAGGCTGGTCTCAACGGTACAGGCTGGTCTCAACGGTACAGGCTGGTGTCAACGGTTCAGGCTGGTCTCAACGGTACAGGCTGGTGTCAACGGTACAGGCTGGTGTCAACGGTACAGGCTGGTCTCAACGGTACAGGCTGGTCTCAACGGTACAGGCTGGTGTCAACGGTACAGGCTGGTCTCAACGGTACAAGCTGGTCTCAACGGTACAGGCTGGTGTCAACGGTACAGGCTGGTCTCAACGGTACAGGCTGGTCTCAACGGTACAGGCTGGTCTCAACGGTACAAGCTGGTCTCAACGGTACAGGCTGGTGTCAACGGTACAGGCTGGTCTCAACGGTACAGGCTGGTGTCAACGGTACAGGCTGGTGTCAACGGTACAGGCTGGTCTCAACGGTACAGGCTGGTCTCAACGGTACAGGCTGGTGTCAACGGTACAGGCTGGTGTCAACGGTACAGGCTGGTGTCAACGGTACAGGCTGGTGTCAACGGTACAGGCTGGTGTCAACGGTACAGGCTGGTCTCAACGGTACAAGCTGGTGTCAACGGTACAGGCTGGTGTCAACGGTACAGGCTGGTGTCAACGGTACAGGCTGGTGTCAACGGTACAGGCTGGTGTCAACGGTTCATTAGGGGCAAGCAAAGAACAACCAAGCAGACACCAGGGGTCTGTGTGTGTGTGCACACTAGTTTAAGAGTTTATTAGGCTCCATATGAACACAGTCAGTGATTTGCTTGTGAATCCACTCGTGATTCCTCAGAGACGTCCTCCAGATACCAGAGGAGGTACTGATCAAGCCTCTCACAATAGTACTGTAGTGCTGGTCTAGAATCAGGTCTTCCCCCCTCTCTCTCTTTCTCTCCCCCTGCAATGAATCATTATGATCTAAAAGGCTCATTAAATAAACTGATCCTAGATCAGCATTCTGAGACACTTCTATGAATAGGACCCCTGGTTTCTGCTTGGTTGTTCTTTGCTTGCCCCTAATGAAGGACCATGATCTGTGTGTGTTGGTAGTCTAGTGGTTAGAGTGTTGGGCCAGTAACATGCTGGTAGACTAGTTGTTAGAGTCTAGTGGTTAGAGTCTAGTGGTCAGAGTCTAGTGGTCAGAGTCTAGTGGTTAGAGTCTAGTGGTTAGAGTCTTGTGGTTAGAGTCTAGTGGTTAGAGTCTAGTGGTTAGAGTCTAGTGGTTAGAGTGTAGTGGTTAGAGCCTAGTGGTTAGAGTCTAGTGGTTAGAGTCTAGTGGTTAGAGTCTAGTGGTTAGAGTCTAGTGGTTAGAGTCTAGTGGTTAGAGTCTAGTGGTTAGAGTCTAGTGGTTAGAGTCTAGTGGTTAGAGCCTAGTGGTTAGAGTCTAGTGGTTAGAGCCTAGTGGTTAGAGTCTGATGGTTAGAGTCTAGTGGTTAGCGTCTAGTGGTTAGAGTGTTGGGCCAGTAACATGCAGGTAGTCTGGTGGTTAGAGTCTAGTGGTCAGAGTCTAGTGGTTAGAGTCTAGTGGTTAGAGTCTAGTGGTTAGAGTCTAGTGGTTAGAGTCTAGTGGTTAGAGCCTAGTGGTTAGAGTCTAGTGGTTAGAGTCTAGTGGTTAGAGTCTAGTGGTTAGAGTCTAGTGGTTAGAATATAGTGGTTAGAGTCTAGTGGTTAGAGTCTAGTGGTTAGAGTCTAGTGGTTAGAGTCTAGTGGTTAGAGTCTAGTGGTTAGAGTCTGATGGTTAGAGTCTGATGGTTAGAGTCTGATGGTTAGAGTCTAGTGGTTAGAGTCTAGTGGTTAGAGCCTAGTGGTTAGAGTCTAGTGGTTAGAGTCTAGTGGTTAGAGCCTAGTGGTTAGAGTCTAGTGGTTAGAGTCTAGTGGTTTGAGTATAGTGCTTAGAGTCTAGTGGTTAGAGTCTAGTGGTTAGAGTCTGATGGTTAGAGTCTGATGGTTAGAGTCTAATGGTTAGAGTCTAGTGGTTAGAGTCTAGTGGTTAGAGTCTAGTGGTTAGAGTCTAGTGGTTAGAGTCTAGTGGTTAGAGCCTAGTGGTTAGAGTCTAGTGGTTAGAGTCTAGAGGTTTGAGTCTAGTTCTTAGAGTCTTGTGGTTAGAGTCTAGTGGTTAGAGTCTAGTGGTTAGAGTCTAGTGGTTAGAGTCTAGTGGTTAGAGTCTAGTGGTTAGAGTCTAGTGGTTAGAGTCTAGTGGTTAGAGTCTAGTGGTTAGAGTCTAGTGGTTAGAGTGTAGTGGTTAGAGTCTGATGGTTAGAGTCTAGTGGTTAGAGTCTAGTGGTTAGAGTCTGATGGTTAGAGTCTGATGGTTAGAGTCTAGTGGTTAGAGTCTAGTGGTTAGAGTCTAGTGGTTAGAGTCTAGTGGTTAGAGTCTAGTGGTTAGAGTCTAGTGGTTAGAGTCTAGTGGTTAGAGTCTAGTGGTTAGAGTCTAGTGGTTAGAGTGTAGTGTTCAGAGTCTAGTGGTTAGAGTCTAGTGGTTAGAGTCTAGTGGTTAGAGTCTAGTGGTTAGAGTCTAGTGGTTAGAGTCTAGTGGTTAGAGTCTAGTGGTTAGAGCCTAGTGGTTAGAGTCTAGTGGTTAGAGTCTAGTGGTTAGAGTCTAGTGGTTAGAGTCTAGTGGTTAGAGCCTAGTGGTTAGAGCCTAGTGGTTAGAGTCTAGTGGTTAGAGCCTAGTGGTTAGAGTCTAGTGGTTAGAGTCTAGTGGTCAGAGTCTAGTGGTCAGAGTCTAGTGGTTAGAGTCTAGTGGTTAGCGTCTAGTGGTTAGAGTCTAGTGGTTAGAGTGTAGTGGTCAGAGTCTGATGGTTAGAGGCTAGTGGTTAGAGTCTAGTGGTTAGAGTCTAGTGGTTAGAGTCTGATGGTTAGAGTCTAGTGGTTAGAGTCTGATGGTTAGAGTCTAGTGGTTAGAGTCTAGTGGTTAGAGTCTGATGGTTAGGGTCTAGTGGTTAGAGTCTTGTGGTTAGAGCCTAGTGGTTAGAGTCTAGTGGTTAGAGTCTAGTGGTTAGAGTCTAGTGGTTAGAGTGTAGTGGTTAGAGCCTAGTGGTTAGAGTCTAGTGGTTAGAGCCTAGTGGTTAGAGCCTAGTGGTTAGAGTCTAGTGGTCAGAGTCTAGTGGTTAGAGTCTAGTGGTTAGAGTCTAGTGGTTAGAGCCTAGTGGTTAGAGTCTAGTGGTTAGAGTCTAGTGGTTAGAGTCTAGTGGTTAGAGTCTAGTGGTTAGAGTCTAGTGGTTAGAGTCTAGTGGTCAGAGTCTAGTGGTCAGAGTCTAGTGGTTAGAGCCTAGTGGTTAGAGTCTAGTGGTTAGAGCCTAGTGGTTAGAGTCTGATGGTTAGAGTCTAGTGGTTAGCGTCTAGTGGTTAGAGTCTAGTGGTTAGAGTGTAGTGGTTAGAGTCTAGTGGTTAGAGTCTAGTGGTTAGAATCTAGTGGTCAGAGCCTAGTGGTTAGAGTCTGGTGGTCAGAGTCTAGTGGTTAGAATCTAGTGGTTAGAGTCTAGTGGTTAGAGTCTAGTGGTTAGAGTCTAGTGGTTAGAGTCTAGTGGTTAGAGTCTAGTGGTTAGAGTCTAGTGGTTAGAGTGTAGTGGTTAGAGTCTGATGGTTAGAGTCTAGTGGTTAGAGTCTAGTGGTTAGAGTCTGATGGTTAGAGTCTGATGGTTAGAGTCTAGTGGTTAGAGTCTAGTGGTTAGAGTCTGATGGTTAGAGTCTAGTGGTTAGAGTCTAGTGGTTAGAGTCTAGTGGTTAGAGTCTCGTCTAGTGGTTAGAGTGTTGGGCCAGTAACGTGCAGGTAGTCTGGTGGTTAGAGTCTAGTGGTTAGAGCCTAGTGGTTAGAGTCTAGTGGTTAGAGTCTAGTGGTTAGAGTCTAGTGGTTAGAGCCTAGTGGTTAGAGTCTAGTGGTTAGAGTCTAGTGGTTAGAGTCTAGTGGTTAGAGTCTAGTGGTTAGAGCCTAGTGGTTAGAGTCTAGTGGTTAGAGTCTAGTGGTTAGAGTCTAGTGGTTAGAGTCTAGTGGTTAGAGTCTAGTGGTTAGAGTCTAGTGGTCAGAGTCTAGTGGTCAGAGTCTAGTGGTTAGAGCCTAGTGGTTAGAGTCTAGTGGTTAGAGCCTAGTGGTTAGAGTCTGATGGTTAGAGTCTAGTGGTTAGCGTCTAGTGGTTAGAGTCTAGTGGTTAGAGTGTAGTGGTTAGAGTCTAGTGGTTAGAGTCTAGTGGTTAGAATCTAGTGGTCAGAGCCTAGTGGTTAGAGTCTGGTGGTCAGAGTCTAGTGGTTAGAATCTAGTGGTTAGAGTCTAGTGGTTAGAGTCTAGTGGTTAGAGTCTAGTGGTTAGAGTCTAGTGGTTAGAGTCTAGTGGTTAGAGTCTAGTGGTTAGAGTGTAGTGGTTAGAGTCTGATGGTTAGAGTCTAGTGGTTAGAGTCTAGTGGTTAGAGTCTGATGGTTAGAGTCTGATGGTTAGAGTCTAGTGGTTAGAGTCTAGTGGTTAGAGTCTGATGGTTAGAGTCTAGTGGTTAGAGTCTAGTGGTTAGAGTCTAGTGGTTAGAGTCTAGTGGTTAGCGTCTAGTGGTTAGAGTGTTGGGCCAGTAACGTGCAGGTAGTCTGGTGGTTAGAGTCTAGTGGTTAGAGCCTAGTGGTTAGAGTCTAGTGGTTAGAGTCTAGTGGTTAGAGTCTAGTGGTTAGAGCCTAGTGGTTAGAGTCTAGTGGTTAGAGTCTAGTGGTTAGAGTCTAGTGGTTAGAGTCTAGTGGTTAGAGTCTAGTGGTTAGAGTCTAGTGGTTAGAGTCTGATGGTTAGAGTCTGATGGTTAGAGTCTGATGTTTAGAGTCAAGTGGTTAGAGTCTAGTGGTTAGAACCTAGTGGTTAGAGTCTAGTGGTTAGAGCCTAGTGGTTAGAGTCTAGTGGTTAGAGCCTAGTGGTTAGAGTCTAGTGGTTAGAGTCTAGTGGTTAGCGTCTAGTGGTTAGAGTGTTGGGCCAATAACATGCAGGTAGTCTAGTGGTTAGAGTCTAGTGGTTAGAGTCTAGTGGTTAGAGTCTAGTGGTTAGAGTCTAGTGGTTAGAATCTAGTGGTTAGAGGCTAGTGGTTAGAGTCTAGTGGTTAGAGCCTAGTGGTTAGAGCCTAGTGGTTAGAGTCTAGTGGTTAGAATCTAGTGGTTAGAGTCTAGTGGTTAGAGTCTAGTGGTCAGAGTCTAGTGGTTAGAGTCTAGTGGTTAGAGTCTAGTGGTCAGAGTCTAGTGGTTAGAGTCTAGTGGTTAGAGTCTATTGGTTAGAGTCTAGTGGTTAGAGTCTAGTGGTTAGAGTCTAGTGGTTAGAGTCTAGTGGTTAGAGTGTAGTGGTTAGAGCCTAGTGGTTAGAGTCTAGTGGTTAGAGCCTAGTGGTTAGAGCCTAGTGGTTAGAGTCTAGTGGTCAGAGTCTAGTGGTTAGAGTCTAGTGGTTAGAGTCTAGTGGTTAGAGCCTAGTGGTTAGAGTCTAGTGGTTAGAGTCTAGTGGTTAGAGTCTAGTGGTTAGAGTCTAGTGGTTAGAGTCTAGTGGTCAGAGTCTAGTGGTTAGAGCCTAGTGGTTAGAGTCTAGTGGTTAGAGCCTAGTGGTTAGAGTCTGATGGTTAGAGTCTAGTGGTTAGCGTCTAGTGGTTAGAGTGTTGGGCCAGTAACATGCAGGTAGTCTGGTGGTTAGAGTCTAGTGGTCAGAGTCTAGTGGTTAGAGTCTAGTGGTTAGAGTCTAGTGGTTAGAGTCTAGTGGTTAGAGTCTAGTGGTTAGAGCCTAGTGGTTAGAGTCTAGTGGTTAGAGTCTAGTGGTTAGAGTCTAGTGGTTAGAGTCTAGTGGTTAGAATATAGTGGTTAGAGTCTAGTGGTTAGAGTCTAGTGGTTAGAGTCTAGTGGTTAGAGTCTAGTGGTTAGAGTCTAGTGGTTAGAGTCTAGTGGTTAGAGTCTGATGGTTAGAGTCTGATGGTTAGAGTCTAGTGGTTAGAGTCTAGTGGTTAGAGCCTAGTGGTTAGAGTCTAGTGGTTAGAGTCTAGTGGTTAGAGTCTAGTGGTTAGAGCCTAGTGGTTAGAGTCTAGTGGTTAGAGTCTAGTGGTTAGAGTCTAGTGGTTAGCGTCTAGTGGTTAGAGTGTTGGGCCAGTAACATGCAGGTAGTCTAGTGGTTAGAGTCTAGTGGTTAGAGTCTAGTGGTTAGAGTCTAGTGGTTAGAGTCTAGTGGTTAGAGTCTAGTGGTTAGAGGCTAGTGGTTAGAGGCTAGTGGTTAGAGGCTAGTGGTTAGAGTCTAGTGGTTAGAACCTAGTGGTTCGAGTCTAGTGGTTAGAGCCTCGTGGTTAGAGTCTAGTGGTTAGAGTCTAGTGGTCAGAGTCTAGTGGTTAGAGTCTAGTGGTTAGAGCCTAGTGGTTAGAGTCTAGTGGTTAGAGTCTAGTGGTTTGAGTCTAGTGCTTAGAGTCTAGTGGTTAGAGTCTAGTGGTCAGAGTGTTGTGCCAGTAACGTGCAGGTAGACTAGTGGTTAGAGTCTAGTGGTTAGAGTCTACTGGTCAGAGTCTAGTGGTTAGAGTCTAGTGGTTAGAGTCTAGTGGTTAGAGTCTAGTGGTTAGAGTCTAGTGGTTAGAGTCTAGTGGTTAGAGTGTAGTGGTTAGAGTCTAGTGGTTAGAGTCTAGTGGTTAGAGTCTAGTGGTTAGAGTCTAGTGGTTAGAGTCCAGTGGTTAGAGTCTAGTGGTTAGAGTCTAGTGGTTAGAGTCTAGTGGTTAGAGTCTAGTGGTTAGAGTCTAGTGGTTAGAGTCTAGTGGTTAGAGTCTGATGGTTAGAGTCTAGTGGTTAGAGTCTAGTGGTTAGAGTCTAGTGGTTAGAGTCTAGTGGTTAGAGCCTAGTGGTTAGAGTCTAGTGGTTAGAGTCTAGTGGTTAGAGTCTAGTGGTTAGAGTGTAGTGGTTAGAGTCTGATGGTTAGAGTCTAGTGGTTAGAGTCTAGTGGTTAGAGTCTGATGGTTAGAGTCTGATGGTTAGAGTCTAGTGGTTAGAGTCTAGTGGTTAGAGTCTGATGGTTAGAGTCTGATGGTTAGAGTCTAGTGGTTAGAGTCTAGTGGTTAGAGTCTGATGGTTAGAGTCTAGTGGTTAGAGTCTAGTGGTTAGAGTCTGATGGTTAGAGTCTAGTGGTTAGAGTCTAGTGGTTAGAGTCTAGTGGTTAGAGTCTAGTGGTTAGAGTCTGATGGTTAGAGTCTAGTGGTTAGAGTCTAGTGGTTAGAGTCTAGTGGTTAGAGTCTAGTGGTTAGAGCCTAGTGGTTAGAGTCTAGTGGTTAGAGTCTAGTGGTTAGAGTCTAGTGGCTAGAGTGTAGTGGTTAGAGTCTGATGGTTAGAGTCTAGTGGTTAGAGTCTAGTGGTTAGAGTCTGATGGTTAGAGTCTGATGGTTAGAGTCTAGTGGTTAGAGTCTAGTGGTTAGAGTCTGATGGTTAGAATCTAGTGGTTAGAGTCTAGTGGTTAGAGTCTGATGGTTAGAGTCTGATGGTTAGAGTCTAGTGGTTAGAGTCTAGTGGTTAGAGTCTAGTGGTTAGAGTCTGATGGTTAGAGTCTAGTGGTTAGAGTCTGATGGTTAGAGTCTAGTGGTTAGAGTCTAGTGGTTAGAGTCTGATGGTTAGAGTCTAGTGGTTAGAGTCTAGTGGTTAGAGCCTAGTGGTTAGAGTCTAGTGGTTAGAGTCTAGTGGTTAGAGTCTAGTGGTTAGAGTCTAGTGGTTAGAGCCTAGTGGTTAGAGTCTAGTGGTTAGAGTCTAGTGGTTAGAGTCTAGTGGTTAGAGTCTAGTGGTTAGAGTCTGATGGTTAGAGTCTAGTGGTTAGAGTCTAGTGGTTAGAGTCTAGTGGTTAGAGTCTAGTGGTTAGAGTCTAGTGGTTAGCGTCTAGTGGTTAGAGTGTTGGGCCAGTAACGTGCAGGTAGTCTGGTGGTTAGAGTCTAGTGGTTAGAGCCTAGTGGTTAGAGTCTAGTGGTTAGAGTCTAGTGGTTAGAGTCTAGTGGTTAGAGCCTAGTGGTTAGAGTCTAGTGGTTAGAGTCTAGTGGTTAGAGTCTAGTGGTTAGTCTAGTGGTTAGAGTCTAGTGGTTAGAGTCTAGTGGTTAGAGTCTGATGGTTAGAGTCTGATGGTTAGAGTCTGATGTTTAGAGTCAAGTGGTTAGAGTCTAGTGGTTAGAACCTAGTGGTTAGAGTCTAGTGGTTAGAGTCTAGTGGTTAGAGTCTAGTGGTTAGAGTCTAGTGGTTAGAGTCTAGTGGTTAGAGTCTAGTGGTTAGAGTCTGATGGTTAGAGTCTGATGGTTAGAGTCTGATGGTTAGAGTCTAGTGGTTAGAGTCTAGTGGTTAGAGCCTAGTGGTTAGAGTCTAGTGGTTAGAGTCTAGTGGTTAGAGTCTAGTGGTTAGAGCCTAGTGGTTAGAGTCTAGTGGTTAGAGTCTAGTGGTTAGAGTCTAGTGGTTAGCGTCTAGTGGTTAGAGTGTTGGGCCAGTAACATGCAGGTAGTCTAGTGGTTAGAGTCTAGTGGTTAGAGTCTAGTGGTTAGAGTCTAGTGGTTAGAGTCTAGTGGTTAGAGTCTAGTGGTTAGAGGCTAGTGGTTAGAGGCTAGTGGTTAGAGTCTAGTGGTTAGAGTCTAGTGGTTAGAGTCTAGTGGTTAGAGTCTAGTGGTTAGAGTCTGATGGTTAGAGTCTGATGGTTAGAGTCTGATGGTTAGAGTCTAGTGGTTAGAGTCTAGTGGTTAGAGCCTAGTGGTTAGAGTCTAGTGGTTAGAGTCTAGTGGTTAGAGTCTAGTGGTTAGAGCCTAGTGGTTAGAGTCTAGTGGTTAGAGTCTAGTTGTTAGAGCCTAGTGGTTAGAGTCTAGTGGTTAGAGTCTAGTGGTTAGCGTCTAGTGGTTAGAGTGTTGGGCCAATAACATGCAGGTAGTCTAGTGGTTAGAGTCTAGTGGTTAGAGTCTAGTGGTTAGAGTCTAGTGGTTAGAGTCTAGTGGTTAGAATCTAGTGGTTAGAGGCTAGTGGTTAGAGTCTAGTGGTTAGAGCCTAGTGGTTAGAGCCTAGTGGTTAGAGTCTAGTGGTTAGAGTCTAGTGGTTAGAGTCTAGTGGTTAGAATCTAGTGGTTAGAGTCTAGTGGTTAGAGTCTAGTGGTTAGAGTCTAGTGGTTAGAGTCTAGTGGTTAGAGTCTAGTGGTCAGAGTCTAGTGGTTAGAGTCTAGTGGTTAGAGTCTAGTGGTTAGAGTCTAGTGGTTAGAGTCTAGTGGTTAGAGTCTAGTGGTTAGAGTGTAGTGGTTAGAGCCTAGTGGTTAGAGTCTAGTGGTTAGAGCCTAGTGGTTAGAGCCTAGTGGTTAGAGTCTAGTGGTCAGAGTCTAGTGGTTAGAGTCTAGTGGTTAGAGTCTAGTGGTTAGAGCCTAGTGGTTAGAGTCTAGTGGTTAGAGTCTAGTGGTTAGAGTCTAGTGGTTAGAGTCTAGTGGTTAGAGTCTAGTGGTTAGAGTCTAGTGGTCAGAGTCTAGTGGTTAGAGCCTAGTGGTTAGAGTCTAGTGGTTAGAGCCTAGTGGTTAGAGTCTGATGGTTAGAGTCTAGTGGTTAGCGTCTAGTGGTTAGAGTGTTGGGCCAGTAACATGCAGGTAGTCTGGTGGTTAGAGTCTAGTGGTCAGAGTCTAGTGGTTAGAGTCTAGTGGTTAGAGTCTAGTGGTTAGAGTCTAGTGGTTAGAGTCTAGTGGTTAGAGCCTAGTGGTTAGAGTCTAGTGGTTAGAGTCTAGTGGTTAGAGTCTAGTGGTTAGAGTCTAGTGGTTAGAATATAGTGGTTAGAGTCTAGTGGTTAGAGTCTAGTGGTTAGAGTCTAGTGGTTAGAGTCTAGTGGTTAGAGTCTAGTGGTTAGAGTCTAGTGGTTAGAGTCTGATGGTTAGAGTCTGATGGTTAGAGTCTGATGGTTAGAGTCTAGTGGTTAGAGTCTAGTGGTTAGAGCCTAGTGGTTAGAGTCTAGTGGTTAGAGTCTAGTGGTTAGAGTCTAGTGGTTAGAGCCTAGTGGTTAGAGTCTAGTGGTTAGAGTCTAGTGGTTAGAGTCTAGTGGTTAGCGTCTAGTGGTTAGAGTGTTGGGCCAGTAACATGCAGGTAGTCTAGTGGTTAGAGTCTAGTGGTTAGAGTCTAGTGGTTAGAGTCTAGTGGTTAGAGTCTAGTGGTTAGAGTCTAGTGGTTAGAGGCTAGTGGTTAGAGGCTAGTGGTTAGAGGCTAGTGGTTAGAGGCTAGTGGTTAGAGTCTAGTGGTTAGAGCCTAGTGGTTAGAGTCTAGTGGTTAGAGCCTAGTGGTTAGAGTCTAGTGGTTAGAGTCTAGTGGTCAGAGTCTAGTGGTTAGAGTCTAGTGGTTAGAGCCTAGTGGTTAGAGTCTAGTGGTTAGAGTCTAGTGGTTTGAGTCTAGTGGTCAGAGTCTAGTGGTTAGAGTCTAGTGGTTAGAGTCTAGTGGTCAGAGTCTAGTGGTTAGAGTCTAGTGGTTAGAGTCTAGTGGTTAGAGTCTAGTGGTTAGAGTCTAGTGGTTAGAGTCTAGTGGTTAGAGTCTAGTGGTTAGAGTGTAGTGGTTAGAGCCTAGTGGTTAGAGTCTAGTGGTTAGAGCCTAGTGGTTAGAGCCTAGTGGTTAGAGTCTAGTGGTCAGAGTCTAGTGGTTAGAGTCTAGTGGTTAGAGTCTAGTGGTTAGAGCCTAGTGGTTAGAGTCTAGTGGTTAGAGTCTAGTGGTTAGAGTCTAGTGGTTAGAGTCTAGTGGTTAGAGTCTAGTGGTTAGAGTCTAGTGGTCAGAGTCTAGTGGTTAGAGCCTAGTGGTTAGAGTCTAGTGGTTAGAGCCTAGTGGTTAGAGTCTGATGGTTAGAGTCTAGTGGTTAGCGTCTAGTGGTTAGAGTGTTGGGCCAGTAACATGCAGGTAGTCTGGTGGTTAGAGTCTAGTGGTCAGAGTCTAGTGGTTAGAGTCTAGTGGTTAGAGTCTAGTGGTTAGAGTCTAGTGGTTAGAGTCTAGTGGTTAGAGCCTAGTGGTTAGAGTCTAGTGGTTAGAGTCTAGTGGTTAGAGTCTAGTGGTTAGAGTCTAGTGGTTAGAATATAGTGGTTAGAGTCTAGTGGTTAGAGTCTAGTGGTTAGAGTCTAGTGGTTAGAGTCTAGTGGTTAGAGTCTAGTGGTTAGAGTCTGATGGTTAGAGTCTGATGGTTAGAGTCTGATGGTTAGAGTCTAGTGGTTAGAGTCTAGTGGTTAGAGCCTAGTGGTTAGAGTCTAGTGGTTAGAGTCTAGTGGTTAGAGTCTCGTGGTTAGAGCCTCGTGGTTAGAGTCTAGTGGTTAGAGTCTAGTGGTTAGAGTCTAGTGGTTAGAGTCTAGTGGTTAGAGTCTAGTGGTTAGAGTCTAGTGGTTAGAGTCTAGTGGTTAGAGTCTAGTGGTTAGAGGCTAGTGGTTAGAGGCTAGTGGTTAGAGGCTAGTGGTTAGAGTCTAGTGGTTAGAGCCTAGTGGTTAGAGTCTAGTGGTTAGAGCCTAGTGGTTAGAGTCTAGTGGTTAGAGTCTAGTGGTCAGAGTCTAGTGGTTAGAGTCTAGTGGTTAGAGCCTAGTGGTTAGAGTCTAGTGGTTAGAGTCTAGTGGTTTGAGTCTAGTGCTTAGAGTCTAGTGGTTAGAGTCTAGTGGTCAGAGTGTTGGGCCAGTAACGTGCAGGTAGACTAGTGGTTAGAGTCTAGTGGTTAGAGTCTAGTGGTTAGAGTCTAGTGGTTAGAGTCTAGTGGTTAGAGTCTAGTGGTTAGAGTCTAGTGGTTAGAGTGTAGTGGTTAGAGTCTAGTGGTTAGAGTCTAGTGGTTAGAGTCTAGTGGTTAGAGTCTAGTGGTTAGAGTCCAGTGGTTAGAGTCTAGTGGTTAGAGTCTAGTGGTTAGAGTCTAGTGGTTAGAGTCTAGTGGTTAGAGTCTAGTGGTTAGAGTCTGATGGTTAGAGTCTAGTGGTTAGAGTCTAGTGGTTAGAGTCTAGTGGTTAGAGTCTAGTGGTTAGAGCCTAGTGGTTAGAGTCTAGTGGTTAGAGTCTAGTGGTTAGAGTCTAGTGGTTAGAGTGTAGTGGTTAGAGTCTGATGGTTAGAGTCTAGTGGTTAGAGTCTAGTGGTTAGAGTCTGATGGTTAGAGTCTGATGGTTAGAGTCTAGTGGTTAGAGTCTAGTGGTTAGAGTCTGATGGTTAGAGTCTGATGGTTAGAGTCTAGTGGTTAGAGTCTAGTGGTTAGAGTCTGATGGTTAGAGTCTAGTGGTTAGAGTCTAGTGGTTAGAGTCTGATGGTTAGAGTCTAGTGGTTAGAGTCTAGTGGTTAGAGTCTAGTGGTTAGAGTCTAGTGGTTAGAGTCTGATGGTTAGAGTCTAGTGGTTAGAGTCTAGTGGTTAGAGTCTAGTGGTTAGAGTCTAGTGGTTAGAGCCTAGTGGTTAGAGTCTAGTGGTTAGAGTCTAGTGGTTAGAGTCTAGTGGCTAGAGTGTAGTGGTTAGAGTCTGATGGTTAGAGTCTAGTGGTTAGAGTCTAGTGGTTAGAGTCTGATGGTTAGAGTCTGATGGTTAGAGTCTAGTGGTTAGAGTCTAGTGGTTAGAGTCTGATGGTTAGAATCTAGTGGTTAGAGTCTAGTGGTTAGAGTCTAGTGGTTAGAGTCTGATGGTTAGAGTCTGATGGTTAGAGTCTAGTGGTTAGAGTCTAGTGGTTAGAGTCTAGTGGTTAGAGTCTGATGGTTAGAGTCTAGTGGTTAGAGTCTGATGGTTAGAGTCTAGTGGTTAGAGTCTAGTGGTTAGAGTCTGATGGTTAGAGTCTAGTGGTTAGAGTCTAGTGGTTAGAGCCTAGTGGTTAGAGTCTAGTGGTTAGAGTCTAGTGGTTAGAGTCTAGTGGTTAGAGTCTAGTGGTTAGAGCCTAGTGGTTAGAGTCTAGTGGTTAGAGTCTAGTGGTTAGAGTCTAGTGGTTAGAGTCTAGTGGTTAGAGTTTAGTGGTTAGAGTCTAGTGGTTAGAGTCTGATGGTTAGAGTCTAGTGGTTAGAGTCTAGTGGTTAGAGTCTAGTGGTTAGAGTCTAGTGGTTAGAGTCTAGTGGTTAGAGTGTAGTGGTTAGAGTCTGATGGTTAGAGTCTAGTGGTTAGAGTCTAGTGGTTAGAGTCTGATGGTTAGAGTCTGATGGTTAGAGTCTAGTGGTTAGAGTCTAGTGGTTAGAGTCTGATGGTTAGAGTCTAGTGGTTAGAGTCTAGTGGTTAGAGTCTAGTGGTTAGAGTCTAGTGGTTAGCGTCTAGTGGTTAGAGTGTTGGGCCAGTAACATGCAGGTAGTCTGGTGGTTAGAGTCTAGTGGTTAGAGCCTAGTGGTTAGAGTCTAGTGGTTAGAGCCTAGTGGTTAGAGTCTAGTGGTTAGAGCCTAGTGGTTAGAGCCTAGTGGTTAGAGTCTAGTGGTTAGAGTCTAGTGGTTAGAGTCTAGTGGTTAGAGTCTAGTGGTTAGAGCCTAGTGGTTAGAGTCTGGTGGTTAGAGTCTAGTGGTTAGAGCCTAGTGGTTAGAGTCTAGTGGTTAGAGTCTAGTGGTTAGAGTCTAGTGGTTAGAGTCTAGTGGTTAGAGTCTAGTGGTTAGCGTCTAGTGGTTAGAGTCTAGTGGTTAGAGTGTAGTGGTCAGAGTCTGAAGGTTAGAGGCTAGTGGTTAGAGTCTAGTGGTTAGAGTCTACTGGTTAGAGTCTCGTGGTTAGAGTCTAGTGGTTAGAGTCTGATGGTTAGAGTCTAGTGGTTAGAGTCTGATGGTTAGAGTCTAGTGGTTAGAGTCTAGTGGTTAGAGTCTGATGGTTAGAGTCTAGTGGTTAGAGTCTTGTGGTTAGAGCCTAGTGGTTAGAGTCTAGTGGTTAGAGTCTATTGGTTAGAGTCTAGTGGTTAGAGTCTAGTGGTTAGAGTCTAGTGGTTAGAGTCTAGTGGTTAGAGTGTAGTGGTTAGAGTCTGATGGTTAGAGTCTAGTGGTTAGAGTCTAGTGGTTAGAGTCTAGTGGTTAGAGTCTGATGGTTAGAGTCTGATGGTTAGAGTCTAGTGGTTAGAGTCTAGTGGTTAGAGTCTAGTGGTTAGAGTCTAGTGGTTAGAGTCTGATGGTTAGAGTCTGATGGTTAGAGTCTAGTGGTTAGAGTCTAGTGGTTAGAGTCTGATGGTTAGAGTCTAGTGGTTAGAGTCTAGTGGTTAGAGTCTAGTGGTTAGAGTCTGATGGTTAGAGTCTGATGGTTAGAGTCTAGTGGTCAGAGTCTGATGGTTAGAGGCTAGTGGTTAGAGTCTAGTGGTTAGAGTCTACTGGTTAGAGTCTCGTGGTTAGAGTCTAGTGGTTAGAGTCTGATGGTTAGACTCTAGTGGTTAGAGTCTGATGGTTAGAGTCTAGTGGTTAGAGTCTAGTGGTTAGAGTCTGATGGTTAGAGTCTAGTGGTTAGAGTCTTGTGGTTAGAGCCTAGTGGTTAGAGTCTAGTGGTTAGAGTCTAGTGGTTAGAGTCTAGTGGTTAGAGTCTAGTGGTTAGAGTCTAGTGGTTAGAGTCTAGTGGTTAGAGTCTAGTGGTTAGAGTCTGATGGTTAGAGTCTGATGGTTAGAGTCTAGTGGTTAGAGTCTAGTGGTTAGAGTCTAGTGGTTAGAGTCTAGTGGTTAGAGTCTGATGGTTAGAGTCTGATGGTTAGAGTCTAGTGGTTAGAGTCTAGTGGTTAGAGTCTGATGGTTAGAGTCTAGTGGTTAGAGTCTAGTGGTTAGAGTCTAGTGGTTAGAGTCTGATGGTTAGAGTCTGATGGTTAGAGTCTAGTGGTTAGAGTCTGATGGTTAGAGTCTAGTGGTTAGAGTCTAGTGGTTAGAGTCTGATGGTTAGAGTCTAGTGGTTAGAGTCTAGTGGTTAGAGTCTAGTGGTTAGAGTCTAGTGGTTAGAGTCTGATGGTTAGACTCTGATGGTTAGAGTCTAGTGGTTAGAGTCTAGTGGTTAGAGTCTGATGGTTAGAATCTAGTGGTTAGAGACTAGTGGTTAGAGTCTAGTGGTTAGAGTCTGATGGTTAGAGTCTGATGGTTAGAGTCTAGTGGTTAGAGTCTAGTGGTTAGAGTCTAGTGGTTAGAGTCTGATGGTTAGAGTCTAGTGGTTAGAGTCTGATGGTTAGAGTCTAGTGGTTAGAGTCTAGTGGTTAGAGTCTGATGGTTAGAGTCTAGTGGTTAGAGTATAGTGGTTAGAGTCTAGTGGTCAGAGTCTAGTGGTTAGAGTCTAGTGGTTAGAGTCTAGTGGTTAGCGTCTAGTGGTTAGAGTCTAGTGGTTAGAGTGTAGTGGTTAGAGGCTAGTGGTTAGAGTCTAGTGGTTAGAGTCTACTGGTTAGAGTCTCGTGGTTAGAGTCTAGTGGTTAGAGTCTGATGGTTAGAGTCTAGTGGTTAGAGTCTGATGGTTAGAGTCTAGTGGTTAGAGTCTAGTGGTTAGAGTCTGATGGTTAGAGTCTAGTGGTTAGAGTCTTGTGGTTAGAGCCTAGTGGTTAGAGTCTAGTGGTTAGAGCCTAGTGGTTAGAGCCTAGTGGTTAGAGTCTAGTGGTTAGAGTCTAGTGGTTAGAGTCTAGTGGTTAGAGTCTAGTGGTTAGAGTCTAGTGGTTAGAGTCTAGTGGTTAGAGTTTAGTGGTTAGAGTCTAGTGGTTAGAGTCTGATGGTTAGAGTCTAGTGGTTAGAGTCTAGTGGTTAGAGTCTAGTGGTTAGAGTCTAGTGGTTAGAGTCTAGTGGTTAGAGTGTAGTGGTTAGAGTCTGATGGTTAGAGTCTAGTGGTTAGAGTCTAGTGGTTAGAGTCTGATGGTTAGAGTCTGATGGTTAGAGTCTAGTGGTTAGAGTCTAGTGGTTAGAGTCTGATGGTTAGAGTCTAGTGGTTAGAGTCTAGTGGTTAGAGTCTAGTGGTTAGAGTCTAGTGGTTAGCGTCTAGTGGTTAGAGTGTTGGGCCAGTAACATGCAGGTAGTCTGGTGGTTAGAGTCTAGTGGTTAGAGCCTAGTGGTTAGAGTCTAGTGGTTAGAGCCTAGTGGTTAGAGTCTAGTGGTTAGAGCCTAGTGGTTAGAGCCTAGTGGTTAGAGTCTAGTGGTTAGAGTCTAGTGGTTAGAGTCTAGTGGTTAGAGTCTAGTGGTTAGAGTCTAGTGGTTAGAGTCTAGTGGTTAGAGCCTAGTGGTTAGAGTCTGGTGGTTAGAGTCTAGTGGTTAGAGCCTAGTGGTTAGAGTCTAGTGGTTAGAGTCTAGTGGTCAGAGTCTAGTGGTTAGAGTCTAGTGGTTAGAGTCTAGTGGTTAGCGTCTAGTGGTTAGAGTCTAGTGGTTAGAGTGTAGTGGTCAGAGTCTGATGGTTAGAGGCTAGTGGTTAGAGTCTAGTGGTTAGAGTCTACTGGTTAGAGTCTCGTGGTTAGAGTCTAGTGGTTAGAGTCTGATGGTTAGAGTCTAGTGGTTAGAGTCTGATGGTTAGAGTCTAGTGGTTAGAGTCTAGTGGTTAGAGTCTGATGGTTAGAGTCTAGTGGTTAGAGTCTTGTGGTTAGAGCCTAGTGGTTAGAGTCTAGTGGTTAGAGTCTATTGGTTAGAGTCTAGTGGTTAGAGTCTAGTGGTTAGAGTCTAGTGGTTAGAGTCTAGTGGTTAGAGTGTAGTGGTTAGAGTCTGATGGTTAGAGTCTAGTGGTTAGAGTCTAGTGGTTAGAGTCTAGTGGTTAGAGTCTGATGGTTAGAGTCTGATGGTTAGAGTCTAGTGGTTAGAGTCTAGTGGTTAGAGTCTAGTGGTTAGAGTCTAGTGGTTAGAGTCTGATGGTTAGAGTCTGATGGTTAGAGTCTAGTGGTTAGAGTCTAGTGGTTAGAGTCTGATGGTTAGAGTCTAGTGGTTAGAGTCTAGTGGTTAGAGTCTAGTGGTTAGAGTCTGATGGTTAGAGTCTGATGGTTAGAGTCTAGTGGTCAGAGTCTGATGGTTAGAGGCTAGTGGTTAGAGTCTAGTGGTTAGAGTCTACTGGTTAGAGTCTCGTGGTTAGAGTCTAGTGGTTAGAGTCTGATGGTTAGACTCTAGTGGTTAGAGTCTGATGGTTAGAGTCTAGTGGTTAGAGTCTAGTGGTTAGAGTCTGATGGTTAGAGTCTAGTGGTTAGAGTCTTGTGGTTAGAGCCTAGTGGTTAGAGTCTAGTGGTTAGAGTCTAGTGGTTAGAGTCTAGTGGTTAGAGTCTAGTGGTTAGAGTCTAGTGGTTAGAGTCTAGTGGTTAGAGTCTAGTGGTTAGAGTCTGATGGTTAGAGTCTGATGGTTAGAGTCTAGTGGTTAGAGTCTAGTGGTTAGAGTCTAGTGGTTAGAGTCTAGTGGTTAGAGTCTGATGGTTAGAGTCTGATGGTTAGAGTCTAGTGGTTAGAGTCTAGTGGTTAGAGTCTGATGGTTAGAGTCTAGTGGTTAGAGTCTAGTGGTTAGAGTCTAGTGGTTAGAGTCTGATGGTTAGAGTCTGATGGTTAGAGTCTAGTGGTTAGAGTCTGATGGTTAGAGTCTAGTGGTTAGAGTCTAGTGGTTAGAGTCTGATGGTTAGAGTCTAGTGGTTAGAGTCTAGTGGTTAGAGTCTAGTGGTTAGAGTCTAGTGGTTAGAGTCTGATGGTTAGACTCTGATGGTTAGAGTCTAGTGGTTAGAGTCTAGTGGTTAGAGTCTGATGGTTAGAATCTAGTGGTTAGAGACTAGTGGTTAGAGTCTAGTGGTTAGAGTCTGATGGTTAGAGTCTGATGGTTAGAGTCTAGTGGTTAGAGTCTAGTGGTTAGAGTCTAGTGGTTAGAGTCTGATGGTTAGAGTCTAGTGGTTAGAGTCTGATGGTTAGAGTCTAGTGGTTAGAGTCTAGTGGTTAGAGTCTGATGGTTAGAGTCTAGTGGTTAGAGTATAGTGGTTAGAGTCTAGTGGTCAGAGTCTAGTGGTTAGAGTCTAGTGGTTAGAGTCTAGTGGTTAGCGTCTAGTGGTTAGAGTCTAGTGGTTAGAGTGTAGTGGTCAGAGTCTGATGGTTAGAGGCTAGTGGTTAGAGTCTAGTGGTTAGAGTCTACTGGTTAGAGTCTCGTGGTTAGAGTCTAGTGGTTAGAGTCTGATGGTTAGAGTCTAGTGGTTAGAGTCTGATGGTTAGAGTCTAGTGGTTAGAGTCTAGTGGTTAGAGTCTGATGGTTAGAGTCTAGTGGTTAGAGTCTTGTGGTTAGAGCCTAGTGGTTAGAGTCTAGTGGTTAGAGTCTAGTGGTTAGAATCTAGTGGTCAGAGCCTAGTGGTTAGAGTCTGGTGGTCAGAGTCTAGTGGTTAGAATCTAGTGGTTAGAGTCTAGTGGTTAGAGTCTAGTGGTTAGAGTCTAGTGGTTAGAGTCTAGTGGTTAGAGTCTAGTGGTTAGAGTCTAGTGGTTAGAGTGTAGTGGTTAGAGTCTGATGGTTAGAGTCTAGTGGTTAGAGTCTAGTGGTTAGAGTCTGATGGTTAGAGTCTGATGGTTAGAGTCTAGTGGTTAGAGTCTAGTGGTTAGAGTCTGATGGTTAGAGTCTGATGGTTAGAGTCTAGTGGTTAGAGTCTGATGGTTAGAGTCTAGTGGTTAGAGTCTGATGGTTAGAGTCTAGTGGTTAGAGTCTAGTGGTTAGAGTCTGATGGTTAGGGTCTAGTGGTTAGAGTCTTGTGGTTAGAGCCTAGTGGTTAGAGTCTAGTGGTTAGAGTCTAGTGGTTAGAGTCTAGTGGTTAGAGTGTAGTGGTTAGAGCCTAGTGGTTAGAGTCTAGTGGTTAGAGCCTAGTGGTTAGAGCCTAGTGGTTAGAGTCTAGTGGTCAGAGTCTAGTGGTTAGAGTCTAGTGGTTAGAGTCTAGTGGTTAGAGCCTAGTGGTTAGAGTCTAGTGGTTAGAGTCTAGTGGTTAGAGTCTAGTGGTTAGAGTCTAGTGGTTAGAGTCTAGTGGTTAGAGTCTAGTGGTTAGAGTCTAGTGGTCAGAGTCTAGTGGTCAGAGTCTAGTGGTTAGAGCCTAGTGGTTAGAGTCTAGTGGTTAGAGCCTAGTGGTTAGAGTCTGATGGTTAGAGTCTAGTGGTTAGCGTCTAGTGGTTAGAGTCTAGTGGTTAGAGTGTAGTGGTTAGAGTCTAGTGGTTAGAGTCTAGTGGTTAGAATCTAGTGGTCAGAGCCTAGTGGTTAGAGTCTGGTGGTCAGAGTCTAGTGGTTAGAATCTAGTGGTTAGAGTCTAGTGGTTAGAGTCTAGTGGTTAGAGTCTAGTGGTTAGAGTCTAGTGGTTAGAGTCTAGTGGTTAGAGTCTAGTGGTTAGAGTGTAGTGGTTAGAGTCTGATGGTTAGAGTCTAGTGGTTAGAGTCTAGTGGTTAGAGTCTGATGGTTAGAGTCTGATGGTTAGAGTCTAGTGGTTAGAGTCTAGTGGTTAGAGTCTGATGGTTAGAGTCTAGTGGTTAGAGTCTAGTGGTTAGAGTCTAGTGGTTAGAGTCTAGTGGTTAGCGTCTAGTGGTTAGAGTGTTGGGCCAGTAACGTGCAGGTAGTCTGGTGGTTAGAGTCTAGTGGTTAGAGCCTAGTGGTTAGAGTCTAGTGGTTAGAGTCTAGTGGTTAGAGTCTAGTGGTTAGAGCCTAGTGGTTAGAGTCTAGTGGTTAGAGTCTAGTGGTTAGAGTCTAGTGGTTAGAGTCTAGTGGTTAGAGTCTAGTGGTTAGAGTCTAGTGGTTAGAGTCTGATGGTTAGAGTCTGATGGTTAGAGTCTGATGTTTAGAGTCAAGTGGTTAGAGTCTAGTGGTTAGAACCTAGTGGTTAGAGTCTAGTGGTTAGAGCCTAGTGGTTAGAGTCTAGTGGTTAGAGCCTAGTGGTTAGAGTCTAGTGGTTAGAGTCTAGTGGTTAGCGTCTAGTGGTTAGAGTGTTGGGCCAATAACATGCAGGTAGTCTAGTGGTTAGAGTCTAGTGGTTAGAGTCTAGTGGTTAGAGTCTAGTGGTTAGAGTCTAGTGGTTAGAATCTAGTGGTTAGAGGCTAGTGGTTAGAGTCTAGTGGTTAGAGCCTAGTGGTTAGAGCCTAGTGGTTAGAGTCTAGTGGTTAGAATCTAGTGGTTAGAGTCTAGTGGTTAGAGTCTAGTGGTCAGAGTCTAGTGGTTAGAGTCTAGTGGTTAGAGTCTAGTGGTCAGAGTCTAGTGGTTAGAGTCTAGTGGTTAGAGTCTATTGGTTAGAGTCTAGTGGTTAGAGTCTAGTGGTTAGAGTCTAGTGGTTAGAGTCTAGTGGTTAGAGTGTAGTGGTTAGAGCCTAGTGGTTAGAGTCTAGTGGTTAGAGCCTAGTGGTTAGAGCCTAGTGGTTAGAGTCTAGTGGTCAGAGTCTAGTGGTTAGAGTCTAGTGGTTAGAGTCTAGTGGTTAGAGCCTAGTGGTTAGAGTCTAGTGGTTAGAGTCTCGTGGTTAGAGTCTCGTGGTTAGAGTCTAGTGGTTAGAGTCTAGTGGTTAGAGCCTAGTGGTTAGAGTCTAGTGGTTAGAGCCTAGTGGTTAGAGTCTGATGGTTAGAGTCTAGTGGTTAGCGTCTAGTGGTTAGAGTGTTGGGCCAGTAACATGCAGGTAGTCTGGTGGTTAGAGTCTAGTGGTCAGAGTCTAGTGGTTAGAGTCTAGTGGTTAGAGTCTAGTGGTTAGAGTCTAGTGGTTAGAGTCTAGTGGTTAGAGCCTAGTGGTTAGAGTCTAGTGGTTAGAGTCTAGTGGTTAGAGTCTAGTGGTTAGAGTCTAGTGGTTAGAATATAGTGGTTAGAGTCTAGTGGTTAGAGTCTAGTGGTTAGAGTCTAGTGGTTAGAGTCTAGTGGTTAGAGTCTAGTGGTTAGAGTCTAGTGGTTAGAGTCTAGTGGTTAGAGTCTGATGGTTAGAGTCTGATGGTTAGAGTCTGGTGGTTAGAGTCTAGTGGTTAGAGCCTAGTGGTTAGAGTCTAGTGGTTAGAGTCTAGTGGTTAGAGTCTAGTGGTTAGAGCCTAGTGGTTAGAGTCTAGTGGTTAGAGTCTAGTGGTTAGAGTCTTAGTGGTTAGCGTCTAGTGGTTAGAGTGTTGGGCCAGTAACATGCAGGTAGTCTAGTGGTTAGAGTCTAGTGGTTAGAGTCTAGTGGTTAGAGTCTAGTGGTTAGAGTCTAGTGGTTAGAGTCTAGTGGTTAGAGGCTAGTGGTTAGAGGCTAGTGGTTAGAGGCTAGTGGTTAGAGTCTAGTGGTTAGAGCCTAGTGGTTAGAGTCTAGTGGTTAGAGCCTAGTGGTTAGAGTCTAGTGGTTAGAGTCTAGTGGTCAGAGTCTAGTGGTTAGAGTCTAGTGGTTAGAGCCTAGTGGTTAGAGTCTAGTGGTTAGAGTCTAGTGGTTTGAGTCTAGTGCTTAGAGTCTAGTGGTTAGAGTCTAGTGGTCAGAGTGTTGGGCCAGTAACGTGCAGGTAGACTAGTGGTTAGAGTCTAGTGGTTAGAGTCTACTGGTCAGAGTCTAGTGGTTAGAGTCTAGTGGTTAGAGTCTAGTGGTTAGAGTCTAGTGGTTAGAGTCTAGTGGTTAGAGTCTAGTGGTTAGAGTGTAGTGGTTAGAGTCTAGTGGTTAGAGTCTAGTGGTTAGAGTCTAGTGGTTAGAGTCTAGTGGTTAGAGTCCAGTGGTTAGAGTCCAGTGGTTAGAGTCTAGTGGTTAGAGTCTAGTGGTTAGAGTCTAGTGGTTAGAGTCTAGTGGTTAGAGTCTAGTGGTTAGAGTCTGATGGTTAGAGTCTAGTGGTTAGAGTCTAGTGGTTAGAGTCTAGTGGTTAGAGTCTAGTGGTTAGAGCCTAGTGGTTAGAGTCTAGTGGTTAGAGTCTAGTGGTTAGAGTCTAGTGGTTAGAGTGTAGTGGTTAGAGTCTGATGGTTAGAGTCTAGTGGTTAGAGTCTAGTGGTTAGAGTCTGATGGTTAGAGTCTGATGGTTAGAGTCTAGTGGTTAGAGTCTAGTGGTTAGAGTCTGATGGTTAGAGTCTGATGGTTAGAGTCTAGTGGTTAGAGTCTAGTGGTTAGAGTCTGATGGTTAGAGTCTAGTGGTTAGAGTCTAGTGGTTAGAGTCTGATGGTTAGAGTCTAGTGGTTAGAGTCTAGTGGTTAGAGTCTAGTGGTTAGAGTCTAGTGGTTAGAGTCTGATGGTTAGAGTCTAGTGGTTAGAGTCTAGTGGTTAGAGTCTAGTGGTTAGAGTCTAGTGGTTAGAGCCTAGTGGTTAGAGTCTAATGGTTAGAGTCTAGTGGTTAGAGTCTAGTGGCTAGAGTGTAGTGGTTAGAGTCTGATGGTTAGAGTCTAGTGGTTAGAGTCTAGTGGTTAGAGTCTGATGGTTAGAGTCTGATGGTTAGAGTCTAGTGGTTAGAGTCTAGTGGTTAGAGTCTGATGGTTAGAATCTAGTGGTTAGAGTCTAGTGGTTAGAGTCTAGTGGTTAGAGTCTGGTGGTTAGAGTCTGATGGTTAGAGTCTAGTGGTTAGAGTCTAGTGGTTAGAGTCTAGTGGTTAGAGTCTGATGGTTAGAGTCTAGTGGTTAGAGTCTGATGGTTAGAGTCTAGTGGTTAGAGTCTAGTGGTTAGAGTCTGATGGTTAGAGTCTAGTGGTTAGAGTCTAGTGGTTAGAGCCTAGTGGTTAGAGTCTAGTGGTTAGAGTCTAGTGGTTAGAGTCTAGTGGTTAGAGTCTAGTGGTTAGAGCCTAGTGGTTAGAGTCTAGTGGTTAGAGTCTAGTGGTTAGAGTCTAGTGGTTAGAGTCTAGTGGTTAGAGTTTAGTGGTTAGAGTCTAGTGGTTAGAGTCTGATGGTTAGAGTCTAGTGGTTAGAGTCTAGTGGTTAGAGTCTAGTGGTTAGAGTCTAGTGGTTAGAGTCTAGTGGTTCGCGTCTAGTGGTTAGAGTGTTGGGCCAGTAACGTGCAGGTAGTCTGGTGGTTAGAGTCTAGTGGTTAGAGCCTAGTGGTTAGAGTCTAGTGGTTAGAGTCTAGTGGTTAGAGTCTAGTGGTTAGAGCCTAGTGGTTAGAGTCTAGTGGTTAGAGTCTAGTGGTTAGAGTCTAGTGGTTAGAGTCTAGTGGTTAGTCTAGTGGTTAGAGTCTAGTGGTTAGAGTCTAGTGGTTAGAGTCTGATGGTTAGAGTCTGATGGTTAGAGTCTGATGTTTAGAGTCAAGTGGTTAGAGTCTAGTGGTTAGAACCTAGTGGTTAGAGTCTAGTGGTTAGAGTCTAGTGGTTAGAGTCTAGTGGTTAGAGCCTAGTGGTTAGAGTCTAGTGGTTAGAGTCTAGTGGTTAGAGTCTAGTGGTTAGCGTCTAGTGGTTAGAGTGTTGGGCCAGTAACATGCAGGTAGTCTAGTGGTTAGAGTCTAGTGGTTAGAGTCTAGTGGTTAGAGTCTAGTGGTTAGAGTCTAGTGGTTAGAGTCTAGTGGTTAGAGGCTAGTGGTTAGAGGCTAGTGGTTAGAGTCTAGTGGTTAGAGTCTAGTGGTTAGAGTCTAGTGGTTAGAGTCTAGTGGTTAGAGTCTGATGGTTAGAGTCTGATGGTTAGAGTCTGATGGTTAGAGTCTAGTGGTTAGAGTCTAGTGGTTAGAGCCTAGTGGTTAGAGTCTAGTGGTTAGAGTCTAGTGGTTAGAGTCTAGTGGTTAGAGCCTAGTGGTTAGAGTCTAGTGGTTAGAGTCTAGTTGTTAGAGCCTAGTGGTTAGAGTCTAGTGGTTAGAGTCTAGTGGTTAGCGTCTAGTGGTTAGAGTGTTGGGCCAATAACATGCAGGTAGTCTAGTGGTTAGAGTCTAGTGGTTAGAGTCTAGTGGTTAGAGTCTAGTGGTTAGAGTCTAGTGGTTAGAATCTAGTGGTTAGAGGCTAGTGGTTAGAGTCTAGTGGTTAGAGCCTAGTGGTTAGAGCCTAGTGGTTAGAGTCTAGTGGTTAGAGTCTAGTGGTTAGAGTCTAGTGGTTAGAATCTAGTGGTTAGAGTCTAGTGGTCAGAGTCTAGTGGTTAGAGTCTAGTGGTTAGAGTCTAGTGGTCAGAGTCTAGTGGTTAGAGTCTAGTGGTTAGAGTCTAGTGGTTAGAGTCTAGTGGTTAGAGTCTAGTGGTTAGAGTCTAGTGGTTAGAGTCTAGTGGTTAGAGTGTAGTGGTTAGAGCCTAGTGGTTAGAGTCTAGTGGTTAGAGCCTAGTGGTTAGAGCCTAGTGGTTAGAGTCTAGTGGTCAGAGTCTAGTGGTTAGAGTCTAGTGGTTAGAGTCTAGTGGTTAGAGCCTAGTGGTTAGAGTCTAGTGGTTAGAGTCTAGTGGTTAGAGTCTAGTGGTTAGAGTCTAGTGGTTAGAGTCTAGTGGTTAGAGTCTAGTGGTCAGAGTCTAGTGGTTAGAGCCTAGTGGTTAGAGTCTAGTGGTTAGAGCCTAGTGGTTAGAGTCTGATGGTTAGAGTCTAGTGGTTAGCGTCTAGTGGTTAGAGTGTTGGGCCAGTAACATGCAGGTAGTCTGGTGGTTAGAGTCTAGTGGTCAGAGTCTAGTGGTTAGAGTCTAGTGGTTAGAGTCTAGTGGTTAGAGTCTAGTGGTTAGAGTCTAGTGGTTAGAGCCTAGTGGTTAGAGTCTAGTGGTTAGAGTCTAGTGGTTAGAGTCTAGTGGTTAGAGTCTAGTGGTTAGAATATAGTGGTTAGAGTCTAGTGGTTAGAGTCTAGTGGTTAGAGTCTAGTGGTTAGAGTCTAGTGGTTAGAGTCTAGTGGTTAGAGTCTAGTGGTTAGAGTCTGATGGTTAGAGTCTGATGGTTAGAGTCTGATGGTTAGAGTCTAGTGGTTAGAGTCTAGTGGTTAGAGCCTAGTGGTTAGAGTCTAGTGGTTAGAGTCTAGTGGTTAGAGTCTAGTGGTTAGAGCCTAGTGGTTAGAGTCTAGTGGTTAGAGTCTAGTGGTTAGAGTCTAGT
The DNA here is from genome assembly GCF_045679555.1 of Salvelinus alpinus. Classification (NCBI taxonomy): domain Eukaryota; kingdom Metazoa; phylum Chordata; class Actinopteri; order Salmoniformes; family Salmonidae; genus Salvelinus; species Salvelinus alpinus. The sequence continues at coordinate 5,354,912 of NC_092105.1, read as the reverse complement.
GGTTAGCGTCTAGTGGTTAGAGTGTTGGGCCAGTAACATGCAGGTAGTCTAGTGGTTAGAGTCTAGTGGTTAGAGTCTAGTGGTTAGAGTCTAGTGGTTAGAGTCTAGTGGTTAGAGTCTAGTGGTTAGAGGCTAGTGGTTAGAGGCTAGTGGTTATGGGCTAGTGGTTAGAGTCTAGTGGTTAGAGCCTAGTGGTTAGAGTCTAGTGGTTAGAGCCTAGTGGTTAGAGTCTAGTGGTTAGAGTCTAGTGGTCAGAGTCTAGTGGTTAGAGTCTAGTGGTTAGAGCCTAGTGGTTAGAGTCTAGTGGTTAGAGTCTAGTGGTTTGAGTCTAGTGGTCAGAGTCTAGTGGTCAGAGTCTAGTGGTTAGAGTCTAGTGGTCAGAGTCTAGTGGTTAGAGTCTAGTGGTTAGAGTCTAGTGGTTAGAGTCTAGTGGTTAGAGTCTAGTGGTTAGAGTCTAGTGGTTAGAGTCTAGTGGTTAGAGTGTAGTGGTTAGAGCCTAGTGGTTAGAGTCTAGTGGTTAGAGCCTAGTGGTTAGAGCCTAGTGGTTAGAGTCTAGTGGTCAGAGTCTAGTGGTCAGAGTCTAGTGGTTAGAGTCTAGTGGTTAGAGCCTAGTGGTTAGAGTCTAGTGGTTAGAGTCTAGTGGTTAGAGTCTAGTGGTTAGAGTCTAGTGGTTAGAGTCTAGTGGTTAGAGTCTAGTGGTTAGAGTCTAGTGGTCAGAGTCTAGTGGTTAGAGCCTAGTGGTTAGAGTCTAGTGGTTAGAGCCTAGTGGTTAGAGTCTGATGGTTAGAGTCTAGTGGTTAGCGTCTAGTGGTTAGAGTGTTGGGCCAGTAACATGCAGGTAGTCTGGTGGTTAGAGTCTAGTGGTCAGAGTCTAGTGGTTAGAGTCTAGTGGTTAGAGTCTAGTGGTTAGAGTCTAGTGGTTAGAGTCTAGTGGTTAGAGCCTAGTGGTTAGAGTCTAGTGGTTAGAGTCTAGTGGTTAGAGTCTAGTGGTTAGAGTCTAGTGGTTAGAATATAGTGGTTAGAGTCTAGTGGTTAGAGTCTAGTGGTTAGAGTCTAGTGGTTAGAGTCTAGTGGTTAGAGTCTAGTGGTTAGAGTCTAGTGGTTAGAGTCTGATGGTTAGAGTCTGATGGTTAGAGTCTGATGGTTAGAGTCTAGTGGTTAGAGTCTAGTGGTTAGAGCCTAGTGGTTAGAGTCTAGTGGTTAGAGTCTAGTGGTTAGAGTCTAGTGGTTAGAGCCTAGTGGTTAGAGTCTAGTGGTTAGAGTCTAGTGGTTAGAGTCTAGTGGTTAGCGTCTAGTGGTTAGAGTGTTGGGCCAGTAACATGCAGGTAGTCTAGTGGTTAGAGTCTAGTGGTTAGAGTCTAGTGGTTAGAGTCTAGTGGTTAGAGTCTAGTGGTTAGAGTCTAGTGGTTAGAGGCTAGTGGTTAGAGGCTAGTGGTTAGAGGCTAGTGGTTAGAGTCTAGTGGTTAGAGCCTAGTGGTTAGAGTCTAGTGGTTAGAGCCTAGTGGTTAGAGTCTAGTGGTTAGAGTCTAGTGGTCAGAGTCTAGTGGTTAGAGTCTAGTGGTTAGAGCCTAGTGGTTAGAGTCTAGTGGTTAGAGTCTAGTGGTTTGAGTCTAGTGCTTAGAGTCTAGTGGTTAGAGTCTAGTGGTCAGAGTGTTGGGCCAGTAACGTGCAGGTAGACTAGTGGTTAGAGTCTAGTGGTTAGAGTCTACTGGTCAGAGTCTAGTGGTTAGAGTCTAGTGGTTAGAGTCTAGTGGTTAGAGTCTAGTGGTTAGAGTCTAGTGGTTAGAGTGTAGTGGTTAGAGTCTAGTGGTTAGAGTCTAGTGGTTAGAGTCTAGTGGTTAGAGTCTAGTGGTTAGAGTCCAGTGGTTAGAGTCTAGTGGTTAGAGTCTAGTGGTTAGAGTCTAGTGGTTAGAGTCTAGTGGTTAGAGTCTAGTGGTTAGAGTCTGATGGTTAGAGTCTAGTGGTTAGAGTCTAGTGGTTAGAGTCTAGTGGTTAGAGTCTAGTGGTTAGAGCCTAGTGGTTAGAGTCTAGTGGTTAGAGTCTAGTGGTTAGAGTCTAGTGGTTAGAGTGTAGTGGTTAGAGTCTGATGGTTAGAGTCTAGTGGTTAGAGTCTAGTGGTTAGAGTCTGATGGTTAGAGTCTGATGGTTAGAGTCTAGTGGTTAGAGTCTAGTGGTTAGAGTCTGATGGTTAGAGTCTGATGGTTAGAGTCTAGTGGTTAGAGTCTAGTGGTTAGAGTCTGATGGTTAGAGTCTAGTGGTTAGAGTCTAGTGGTTAGAGTCTGATGGTTAGAGTCTAGTGGTTAGAGTCTAGTGGTTAGAGTCTAGTGGTTAGAGTCTAGTGGTTAGAGTCTGATGGTTAGAGTCTAGTGGTTAGAGTCTAGTGGTTAGAGTCTAGTGGTTAGAGTCTAGTGGTTAGAGCCTAGTGGTTAGAGTCTAGTGGTTAGAGTCTAGTGGTTAGAGTCTAGTGGCTAGAGTGTAGTGGTTAGAGTCTGATGGTTAGAGTCTAGTGGTTAGAGTCTAGTGGTTAGAGTCTGATGGTTAGAGTCTGATGGTTAGAGTCTAGTGGTTAGAGTCTAGTGGTTAGAGTCTGATGGTTAGAATCTAGTGGTTAGAGTCTAGTGGTTAGAGTCTAGTGGTTAGAGTCTGATGGTTAGAGTCTGATGGTTAGAGTCTAGTGGTTAGAGTCTAGTGGTTAGAGTCTAGTGGTTAGAGTCTGATGGTTAGAGTCTAGTGGTTAGAGTCTGATGGTTAGAGTCTAGTGGTTAGAGTCTAGTGGTTAGAGTCTGATGGTTAGAGTCTAGTGGTTAGAGTCTAGTGGTTAGAGCCTAGTGGTTAGAGTCTAGTGGTTAGAGTCTAGTGGTTAGAGTCTAGTGGTTAGAGTCTAGTGGTTAGAGCCTAGTGGTTAGAGTCTAGTGGTTAGAGTCTAGTGGTTAGAGTCTAGTGGTTAGAGTCTAGTGGTTAGAGTTTAGTGGTTAGAGTCTAGTGGTTAGAGTCTGATGGTTAGAGTCTAGTGGTTAGAGTCTAGTGGTTAGAGTCTAGTGGTTAGAGTCTAGTGGTTAGAGTCTAGTGGTTAGAGTGTAGTGGTTAGAGTCTGATGGTTAGAGTCTAGTGGTTAGAGTCTAGTGGTTAGAGTCTGATGGTTAGAGTCTGATGGTTAGAGTCTAGTGGTTAGAGTCTAGTGGTTAGAGTCTGATGGTTAGAGTCTAGTGGTTAGAGTCTAGTGGTTAGAGTCTAGTGGTTAGAGTCTAGTGGTTAGCGTCTAGTGGTTAGAGTGTTGGGCCAGTAACATGCAGGTAGTCTGGTGGTTAGAGTCTAGTGGTTAGAGCCTAGTGGTTAGAGTCTAGTGGTTAGAGCCTAGTGGTTAGAGTCTAGTGGTTAGAGCCTAGTGGTTAGAGCCTAGTGGTTAGAGTCTAGTGGTTAGAGTCTAGTGGTTAGAGTCTAGTGGTTAGAGTCTAGTGGTTAGAGCCTAGTGGTTAGAGTCTGGTGGTTAGAGTCTAGTGGTTAGAGCCTAGTGGTTAGAGTCTAGTGGTTAGAGTCTAGTGGTCAGAGTCTAGTGGTTAGAGTCTAGTGGTTAGAGTCTAGTGGTTAGCGTCTAGTGGTTAGAGTCTAGTGGTTAGAGTGTAGTGGTCAGAGTCTGATGGTTAGAGGCTAGTGGTTAGAGTCTAGTGGTTAGAGTCTACTGGTTAGAGTCTCGTGGTTAGAGTCTAGTGGTTAGAGTCTGATGGTTAGAGTCTAGTGGTTAGAGTCTGATGGTTAGAGTCTAGTGGTTAGAGTCTAGTGGTTAGAGTCTAGTGGTTAGAGTCTATTGGTTAGAGTCTAGTGGTTAGAGTCTAGTGGTTAGAGTCTAGTGGTTAGAGTCTAGTGGTTAGAGTGTAGTGGTTAGAGTCTGATGGTTAGAGTCTAGTGGTTAGAGTCTAGTGGTTAGAGTCTAGTGGTTAGAGTCTGATGGTTAGAGTCTGATGGTTAGAGTCTAGTGGTTAGAGTCTAGTGGTTAGAGTCTAGTGGTTAGAGTCTAGTGGTTAGAGTCTGATGGTTAGAGTCTGATGGTTAGAGTCTAGTGGTTAGAGTCTAGTGGTTAGAGTCTGATGGTTAGAGTCTAGTGGTTAGAGTCTAGTGGTTAGAGTCTAGTGGTTAGAGTCTGATGGTTAGAGTCTGATGGTTAGAGTCTAGTGGTCAGAGTCTGATGGTTAGAGGCTAGTGGTTAGAGTCTAGTGGTTAGAGTCTACTGGTTAGAGTCTCGTGGTTAGAGTCTAGTGGTTAGAGTCTGATGGTTAGACTCTAGTGGTTAGAGTCTGATGGTTAGAGTCTAGTGGTTAGAGTCTAGTGGTTAGAGTCTGATGGTTAGAGTCTAGTGGTTAGAGTCTTGTGGTTAGAGCCTAGTGGTTAGAGTCTAGTGGTTAGAGTCTAGTGGTTAGAGTCTAGTGGTTAGAGTCTAGTGGTTAGAGTCTAGTGGTTAGAGTCTAGTGGTTAGAGTCTAGTGGTTAGAGTCTGATGGTTAGAGTCTGATGGTTAGAGTCTAGTGGTTAGAGTCTAGTGGTTAGAGTCTAGTGGTTAGAGTCTAGTGGTTAGAGTCTGATGGTTAGAGTCTGATGGTTAGAGTCTAGTGGTTAGAGTCTAGTGGTTAGAGTCTGATGGTTAGAGTCTAGTGGTTAGAGTCTAGTGGTTAGAGTCTAGTGGTTAGAGTCTGATGGTTAGAGTCTGATGGTTAGAGTCTAGTGGTTAGAGTCTGATGGTTAGAGTCTAGTGGTTAGAGTCTAGTGGTTAGAGTCTGATGGTTAGAGTCTAGTGGTTAGAGTCTAGTGGTTAGAGTCTAGTGGTTAGAGTCTAGTGGTTAGAGTCTGATGGTTAGACTCTGATGGTTAGAGTCTAGTGGTTAGAGTCTAGTGGTTAGAGTCTAGTGGTTAGAGTCTGATGGTTAGAATCTAGTGGTTAGAGACTAGTGGTTAGAGTCTAGTGGTTAGAGTCTGATGGTTAGAGTCTGATGGTTAGAGTCTAGTGGTTAGAGTCTAGTGGTTAGAGTCTGATGGTTAGAGTCTAGTGGTTAGAGTCTGATGGTTAGAGTCTAGTGGTTAGAGTCTAGTGGTTAGAGTCTGATGGTTAGAGTCTAGTGGTTAGAGTATAGTGGTTAGAGTCTAGTGGTCAGAGTCTAGTGGTTAGAGTCTAGTGGTTAGAGTCTAGTGGTTAGCGTCTAGTGGTTAGAGTCTAGTGGTTAGAGTGTAGTGGTCAGAGTCTGATGGTTAGAGGCTAGTGGTTAGAGTCTAGTGGTTAGAGTCTACTGGTTAGAGTCTCGTGGTTAGAGTCTAGTGGTTAGAGTCTGATGGTTAGAGTCTAGTGGTTAGAGTCTGATGGTTAGAGTCTAGTGGTTAGAGTCTAGTGGTTAGAGTCTGATGGTTAGAGTCTAGTGGTTAGAGTCTTGTGGTTAGAGCCTAGTGGTTAGAGTCTAGTGGTTAGAGTCTATTGGTTAGAGTCTAGTGGTTAGAGTCTAGTGGTTAGAGTCTAGTGGTTAGAGTCTAGTGGTTAGAGTGTAGTGGTTAGAGTCTGATGGTTAGAGTCTAGTGGTTAGAGTCTAGTGGTTAGAGTCTAGTGGTTAGAGTCTGATGGTTAGAGTCTGATGGTTAGAGTCTAGTGGTTAGAGTCTAGTGGTTAGAGTCTAGTGGTTAGAGTCTGATGGTTAGAGTCTGATGGTTAGAGTCTAGTGGTTAGAGTCTAGTGGTTAGAGTCTGATGGTTAGAGTCTAGTGGTTAGAGTCTAGTGGTTAGAGTCTAGTGGTTAGAGTCTGATGGTTAGAGTCTGATGGTTAGAGTCTAGTGGTCAGAGTCTGATGGTTAGAGGCTAGTGGTTAGAGTCTAGTGGTTAGAGTCTACTGGTTAGAGTCTCGTGGTTAGAGTCTAGTGGTTAGAGTCTGATGGTTAGACTCTAGTGGTTAGAGTCTGATGGTTAGAGTCTAGTGGTTAGAGTCTAGTGGTTAGAGTCTGATGGTTAGAGTCTAGTGGTTAGAGTCTTGTGGTTAGAGCCTAGTGGTTAGAGTCTAGTGGTTAGAGTCTAGTGGTTAGAGTCTAGTGGTTAGAGTCTAGTGGTTAGAGTCTAGTGGTTAGAGTCTAGTGGTTAGAGTCTAGTGGTTAGAGTCTGATGGTTAGAGTCTGATGGTTAGAGTCTAGTGGTTAGAGTCTAGTGGTTAGAGTCTAGTGGTTAGAGTCTAGTGGTTAGAGTCTGATGGTTAGAGTCTGATGGTTAGAGTCTAGTGGTTAGAGTCTAGTGGTTAGAGTCTGATGGTTAGAGTCTAGTGGTTAGAGTCTAGTGGTTAGAGTCTAGTGGTTAGAGTCTGATGGTTAGAGTCTGATGGTTAGAGTCTAGTGGTTAGAGTCTGATGGTTAGCGTCTAGTGGTTAGAGTCTAGTGGTTAGAGTCTGATGGTTAGAGTCTAGTGGTTAGAGTCTAGTGGTTAGAGTCTAGTGGTTAGAGTCTAGTGGTTAGAGTCTGATGGTTAGACTCTGATGGTTAGAGTCTAGTGGTTAGAGTCTAGTGGTTAGAGTCTAGTGGTTAGAGTCTGATGGTTAGAATCTAGTGGTTAGAGACTAGTGGTTAGAGTCTAGTGGTTAGAGTCTGATGGTTAGAGTCTGATGGTTAGAGTCTAGTGGTTAGAGTCTAGTGGTTAGAGTCTAGTGGTTAGAGTCTGATGGTTAGAGTCTAGTGGTTAGAGTCTGATGGTTAGAGTCTAGTGGTTAGAGTCTAGTGGTTAGAGTCTGATGGTTAGAGTCTAGTGGTTAGAGTATAGTGGTTAGAGCCTAGTGGTTAGAGTCTAGTGGTTAGAGTCTAGTGGTTAGAGTCTAGTGGTTAGAGTCTAGTGGTTAGAGCCTAGTGGTTAGAGTCTAGTGGTTAGAGTCTAGTGGTTAGAGTCTAGTGGTTAGAGTCTAGTGGTTAGAGTTTAGTGGTTAGAGTCTAGTGGTTAGAGTCTGATGGTTAGAGTCTAGTGGTTAGAGTCTAGTGGTTAGAGTCTAGTGGTTAGAGTCTAGTGGTTAGAGTCTAGTGGTTAGAGTGTAGTGGTTAGAGTCTGATGGTTAGAGTCTAGTGGTTAGAGTCTAGTGGTTAGAGTCTGATGGTTAGAGTCTGATGGTTAGAGTCTAGTGGTTAGAGTCTAGTGGTTAGAGTCTGATGGTTCGAGTCTAGTGGTTAGAGTCTAGTGGTTAGAGTCTAGTGGTTAGAGTCTAGTGGTTAGCGTCTAGTGGTTAGAGTGTTGGGCCAGTAACATGCAGGTAGTCTGGTGGTTAGAGTCTAGTGGTTAGAGCCTAGTGGTTAGAGTCTAGTGGTTAGAGCCTAGTGGTTAGAGTCTAGTGGTTAGAGCCTAGTGGTTAGAGCCTAGTGGTTAGAGTCTAGTGGTTAGAGTCTAGTGGTTAGAGTCTAGTGGTTAGAGCCTAGTGGTTAGAGCCTAGTGGTTAGAGTCTAGTGGTTAGAGTCTAGTGGTTAGAGCCTAGTGGTTAGAGTCTAGTGGTTAGAGTCTAGTGGTTAGAGTCTAGTGGTTAGAGTGTAGTGGTTAGAGTCTGATGGTTAGAGTCTGATGGTTAGAGTCTAGTGGTTAGAGTCTGATGGTTAGAGTCTAGTGGTTAGAGTCTAGTGGTTAGAGTCTGATGGTTAGAGTCTAGTGGTTAGAGTCTAGTGGTTAGAGTCTAGTGGTTAGAGTCTGATGGTTAGAGTCTGATGGTTAGAGTCTAGTGGTTAGAGTCTAGTGGTTAGAGTCTAGTGGTTAGAGTCTGATGGTAAGAATCTAGTGGTTAGAGTCTAGTGGTTAGAGTCTAGTGGTTAGAGTCTGATGGTTAGAGTCTGATGGTTAGAGTCTAGTGGTTAGAGTCTAGTGGTTAGAGTCTAGTGGTTAGAGTCTGATGGTTAGAGTCTAGTGGTTAGAGTCTGATGGTTAGAGTCTAGTGGTTAGAGTCTAGTGGTTAGAGTCTGATGGTTAGAGTCTAGTGGTTAGAGTATAGTGGTTAGAGCCTAGTGGTTAGAGTCTAGTGGTTAGAGTCTAGTGGTTAGAGTCTAGTGGTTAGAGTCTAGTGGTTAGAGCCTAGTGGTTAGAGTCTAGTGGTTAGAGTCTAGTGGTTAGAGTCTAGTGGTTAGAGTCTAGTGGTTAGAGTTTAGTGGTTAGAGTCTAGTGGTTAGAGTCTAGTGGTTAGAGTCTAGTGGTTAGAGTCTAGTGGTTAGAGTCTAGTGGTTAGAGTCTAGTGGTTAGAGTGTAGTGGTTAGAGTCTGATGGTTAGAGTCTAGTGGTTAGAGTCTAGTGGTTAGAGTCTGATGGTTAGAGTCTGATGGTTAGAGTCTAGTGGTTAGAGTCTAGTGGTTAGAGTCTAGTGGTTAGAGTCTGATGGTTAGAGTCTAGTGGTTAGAGTCTGATGGTTAGAGTCTAGTGGTTAGAGTCTAGTGGTTAGAGTCTAGTGGTTAGCGTCTAGTGGTTAGAGTGTTGGGCCAGTAACATGCAGGTAGTCTGGTGGTTAGAGTCTAGTGGTTAGAGCCTAGTGGTTAGAGTCTAGTGGTTAGAGCCTAGTGGTTAGAGTCTAGTGGTTAGAGCCTAGTGGTTAGAGCCTAGTGGTTAGAGTCTAGTGGTTAGAGTCTAGTGGTTAGAGTCTAGTGGTTAGAGCCTAGTGGTTAGAGTCTAGTGGTTAGAGTCTAGTGGTTAGAGCCTAGTGGTTAGAGTCTAGTGGTTAGAGTCTAGTGGTTAGAGTCTAGTGGTTAGAGTGTAGTGGTTAGAGTCTGATGGTTAGAGTCTAGTGGTTAGAGTCTAGTGGTTAGAGTCTGATGGTTAGAGTCTGATGGTTAGAGTCTAGTGGTTAGAGTCTAATGGTTAGAGTCTAGTGGTTAGAGTCTTGTGGTTAGAGCCTAGTGGTTAGAGTCTAGTGGTTAGAGTCTAGTGGTTAGAGTCTAGTGGTTAGAGTCTAGTGGTTAGAGTCTAGTGGTTAGAGTCTAGTGGTTAGAGTGTAGTGGTTAGAGTCTGATGGTTAGAGTCTAGTGGTTAGAGTCTAGTGGTTAGAGTCTAGTGGTTAGAGTCTGATGGTTAGAGTCTGATGGTTAGAGTCTAGTGGTTAGAGTCTAGTGGTTAGAGTCTAGTGGTTAGAGTCTAGTGGTTAGAGTCTGATGGTTAGAGTCTGATGGTTAGAGTCTAGTGGTTAGAGTCTAGTGGTTAGAGTCTGATGGTTAGAGTCTAGTGGTTAGAGTCTAGTGGTTAGAGTCTAGTGGTTAGAGTCTGATGGTTAGAGTCTGATGGTTAGAGTCTAGTGGTCAGAGTCTGATGGTTAGAGGCTAGTGGTTAGAGTCTAGTGGTTAGAGTCTACTGGTTAGAGTCTCGTGGTTAGAGTCTAGTGGTTAGAGTCTGATGGTTAGACTCTAGTGGTTAGAGTCTGATGGTTAGAGTCTAGTGGTTAGAGTCTAGTGGTTAGAGTCTGATGGTTAGAGTCTAGTGGTTAGAGTCTTGTGGTTAGAGCCTAGTGGTTAGAGTCTAGTGGTTAGAGTCTAGTGGTTAGAGTCTAGTGGTTAGAGTCTAGTGGTTAGAGTCTAGTGGTTAGAGTCTAGTGGTTAGAGTCTAGTGGTTAGAGTCTAGTGGTTAGAGTCTGATGGTTAGAGTCTGATGGTTAGAGTCTAGTGGTTAGAGTCTAGTGGTTAGAGTCTGATGGTTAGAGTCTAGTGGTTAGAGTCTAGTGGTTAGAGTCTAGTGGTTAGAGTCTGATGGTTAGAGTCTAGTGGTTAGAGTCTAGTGGTTAGAGTCTAGTGGTTAGAGTCTGATGGTTAGAGTCTCGTGGTTAGAGTCTAGTGGTTAGAGTCTGATGGTTAGAGTCTAGTGGTTAGAGTCTAGTGGTTAGAGTCTGATGGTTAGAGTCTGATGGTTAGAGTCTAGTGGTTAGAGTCTAGTGGTTAGAGTCTAGTGGTTAGAGTCTGATGGTTAGAATCTAGTGGTTAGAGTCTGATGGTTAGAATCTAGTGGTTAGAGTCTAGTGGTTAGAGTCTAGTGGTTAGAGTCTGATGGTTAGAGTCTGATGGTTAGAGTCTAGTGGTTAGAGTCTAGTGGTTAGAGTCTAGTGGTTAGAGTCTAGTGGTTAGAGTCTAGTGGTTAGAGTCTAGTGGTTAGAGTCTAGTGGTTAGAGTCTAGTGGTTAGAGTGTAGTGGTTAGAGTCTGATGGTTAGAGTCTAGTGGTTAGAGTCTAGTGGTTAGAGTCTAGTGGTTAGAGTCTGATGGTTAGAGTCTGATGGTTAGAGTCTAGTGGTTAGAGTCTAGTGGTTAGAGTCTAGTGGTTAGAGTCTAGTGGTTAGAGTCTGATGGTTAGAGTCTGATGGTTAGAGTCTAGTGGTTAGAGTCTAGTGGTTAGAGTCTGATGGTTAGAGTCTAGTGGTTAGAGTCTAGTGGTTAGAGTCTAGTGGTTAGAGTCTGATGGTTAGAGTCTGATGGTTAGAGTCTAGTGGTTAGAGTCTGATGGTTAGAGGCTAGTGGTTAGAGTCTAGTGGTTAGAGTCTACTGGTTAGAGTCTCGTGGTTAGAGTCTAGTGGTTAGAGTCTGATGGTTAGACTCTAGTGGTTAGAGTCTGATGGTTAGAGTCTAGTGGTTAGAGTCTGATGGTTAGAGTCTAGTGGTTAGAGTCTTGTGGTTAGAGCCTAGTGGTTAGAGTCTAGTGGTTAGAGTCTAGTGGTTAGAGTCTAGTGGTTAGAGTCTAGTGGTTAGAGTCTAGTGGTTAGAGTCTAGTGGTTAGAGTCTAGTGGTTAGAGTCTAGTGGTTAGAGTCTGATGGTTAGAGTCCGATGGTTAGAGTCTAGTGGTTAGAGTCTAGTGGTTAGAGTCTAGTGGTTAGAGTCTAGTGGTTAGAGTCTGATGGTTAGAGTCTGATGGTTAGAGTCTAGTGGTTAGAGTCTAGTGGTTAGAGTCTGATGGTTAGAGTCTAGTGGTTAGAGTCTAGTGGTTAGAGTCTAGTGGTTAGAGTCTGATGGTTAGAGTCTGATGGTTAGAGTCTAGTGGTTAGAGTCTGATGGTTAGAGTCTAGTGGTTAGAGTCTAGTGGTTAGAGTCTGATGGTTAGAGTCTGATGGTTAGAGTCTAGTGGTTAGAGTCTAGTGGTTAGAGTCTAGTGGTTAGAGTCTGATGGTTAGAATCTAGTGGTTAGAGTCTAGTGGTTAGAGTCTAGTGGTTAGAGTCTGATGGTTAGAGTCTGATGGTTAGAGTCTAGTGGTTAGAGTCTAGTGGTTAGAGTCTAGTGGTTAGAGTCTAGTGGTTAGAGTCTGATGGTTAGAGTCTAGTGGTTAGAGTCTGATGGTTAGAGTCTAGTGGTTAGAGTCTGATGGTTAGAGTCTAGTGGTTAGAGTCTAGTGGTTAGAGTCTGATGGTTAGAGTCTGATGGTTAGAGTCTAGTGGTTAGAGTCTAGTGGTTAGAGTCTAGTGGTTAGAGTCTGATGGTTAGAATCTAGTGGTTAGAGTCTAGTGGTTAGAGTCTAGTGGTTAGAGTCTGATGGTTAGAGTCTAGTGGTTAGAGTCTGATGGTTAGAGTCTAGTGGTTAGAGTCTAGTGGTTAGAGTCTGATGGTTAGAGTCTGATGGTTAGAGTCTAGTGGTTAGAGTCTAGTGGTTAGAGTCTAGTGGTTAGAGTCTGATGGTTAGAATCTAGTGGTTAGAGTCTAGTGGTTAGAGTCTAGTGGTTAGAGTCTGATGGTTAGAGTCTGATGGTTAGAGTCTAGTGGTTAGAGTCTAGTGGTTAGAGTCTAGTGGTTAGAGTCTGATGGTTAGAGTCTAGTGGTTAGAGTCTGATGGTTAGAGTCTAGTGGTTAGAGTCTAGTGGTTAGAGTCTGATGGTTAGAGTCTAGTGGTTAGAGTATAGTGGTTAGAGCCTAGTGGTTAGAGTCTAGTGGTTAGAGTCTAGTGGTTAGAGTCTAGTGGTTAGAGTCTAGTGGTTAGAGCCTAGTGGTTAGAGTCTAGTGGTTAGAGTCTAGTGGTTAGAGTCTAGTGGTTAGAGTCTAGTGGTTAGAGTTTAGTGGTTAGAGTCTAGTGGTTAGAGTCTGATGGTTAGAGTCTAGTGGTTAGAGTCTAGTGGTTAGAGTCTAGTGGTTAGAGTCTAGTGGTTAGAGTCTAGTGGTTAGAGTGTAGTGGTTAGAGTCTGATGGTTAGAGTCTAGTGGTTAGAGTCTAGTGGTTAGAGTCTGATGGTTAGAGTCTGATGGTTAGAGTCTAGTGGTTAGAGTCTGATGGTTAGAGTCTAGTGGTTAGAGTCTAGTGGTTAGAGTCTAGTGGTTAGAGTCTAGTGGTTAGCGTCTAGTGGTTAGAGTGTTGGGCCAGTAACATGCAGGTAGTCTGGTGGTTAGAGTCTAGTGGTTAGAGCCTAGTGGTTAGAGTCTAGTGGTTAGAGCCTAGTGGTTAGAGTCTAGTGGTTAGAGCCTAGTGGTTAGAGCCTAGTGGTTAGAGTCTAGTGGTTAGAGTCTAGTGGTTAGAGTCTAGTGGTTAGAGTCTAGTGGTTAGAGCCTAGTGGTTAGAGTCTAGTGGTTAGAGTCTAGTGGTTAGAGCCTAGTGGTTAGAGTCTAGTGGTTAGAGTCTAGTGGTTAGAGTCTAGTGGTTAGAGTGTAGTGGTTAGAGTCTGATGGTTAGAGTCTAGTGGTTAGAGTCTGATGGTTAGAGTCTAGTGGTTAGAGTCTAGTGGTTAGAGTCTAGTGGTTAGAGTCTAGTGGTTAGAGTCTAGTGGTTAGAGTGTAGTGGTTAGAGTGTAGTGGTTAGAGTCTGATGGTTAGAGTCTAGTGGTTAGAGTCTAGTGGTTAGAGTCTGATGGTTAGAGTCTGATGGTTAGAGTCTAGTGGTTAGAGTCTAGTGGTTAGAGTCTGATGGTTAGAGTCTAGTGGTTAGAGTCTAGTGGTTAGAGTCTAGTGGTTAGAGTCTAGTGGTTAGCGTCTAGTGGTTAGAGTGTTGGGCCAGTAACATGCAGGTAGTCTGGTGGTTAGAGTCTAGTGGTTAGAGCCTAGTGGTTAGAGTCTAGTGGTTAGAGCCTAGTGGTTAGAGTCTAGTGGTTAGAGCCTAGTGGTTAGAGCCTAGTGGTTAGAGTCTAGTGGTTAGAGTCTAGTGGTTAGAGTCTAGTGGTTAGAGTCTAGTGGTTAGAGCCTAGTGGTTAGAGTCTAGTGGTTAGAGTCTAGTGGTTAGAGCCTAGTGGTTAGAGTCTAGTGGTTAGAGTCTAGTGGTTAGAGTCTAGTGGTTAGAGTGTAGTGGTTAGAGTCTGATGGTTAGAGTCTGATGGTTAGAGTCTAGTGGTTAGAGTCTGATGGTTAGAGTCTAGTGGTTAGAGTCTAGTGGTTAGAGTCTGATGGTTAGAGTCTAGTGGTTAGAGTCTAGTGGTTAGAGTCTAGTGGTTAGAGTCTAGTGGTTAGAGTCTGATGGTTAGAGTCTGATGGTTAGAGTCTAGTGGTTAGAGTCTAGTGGTTAGAGTCTAGTGGTTAGAGTCTGATGGTTAGAATCTAGTGGTTAGAGTCTAGTGGTTAGAGTCTAGTGGTTAGAGTCTGATGGTTAGAGTCTGATGGTTAGAGTCTAGTGGTTAGAGTCTAGTGGTTAGAGTCTAGTGGTTAGAGTCTGATGGTTAGAGTCTAGTGGTTAGAGTCTGATGGTTAGAGTCTAGTGGTTAGAGTCTAGTGGTTAGAGTCTGATGGTTAGAGTCTAGTGGTTAGAGTATAGTGGTTAGAGCCTAGTGGTTAGAGTCTAGTGGTTAGAGTCTAGTGGTTAGAGTCTAGTGGTTAGAGTCTAGTGGTTAGAGCCTAGTGGTTAGAGTCTAGTGGTTAGAGTCTAGTGGTTAGAGTCTAGTGGTTAGAGTCTAGTGGTTAGAGTTTAGTGGTTAGAGTCTAGTGGTTAGAGTCTGATGGTTAGAGTCTAGTGGTTAGAGTCTAGTGGTTAGAGTCTAGTGGTTAGAGTCTAGTGGTTAGAGTCTAGTGGTTAGAGTGTAGTGGTTAGAGTCTGATGGTTAGAGTCTAGTGGTTAGAGTCTAGTGGTTAGAGTCTGATGGTTAGAGTCTGATGGTTAGAGTCTAGTGGTTAGAGTCTAGTGGTTAGAGTCTGATGGTTAGAGTCTAGTGGTTAGAGTCTAGTGGTTAGAGTCTAGTGGTTAGAGTCTAGTGGTTAGCGTCTAGTGGTTAGAGTGTTGGGCCAGTAACATGCAGGTAGTCTGGTGGTTAGAGTCTAGTGGTTAGAGCCTAGTGGTTAGAGTCTAGTGGTTAGAGCCTAGTGGTTAGAGTCTAGTGGTTAGAGCCTAGTGGTTAGAGCCTAGTGGTTAGAGTCTAGTGGTTAGAGTCTAGTGGTTAGAGTCTAATGGTTAGAGTCTAGTGGTTAGAGCCTAGTGGTTAGAGTCTAGTGGTTAGAGTCTAGTGGTTAGAGCCTAGTGGTTAGAGTCTAGTGGTTAGAGTCTAGTGGTTAGAGTCTAGTGGTTAGAGTGTAGTGGTTAGAGTCTGATGGTTAGAGTCTAGTGGTTAGAGTCTAGTGGTTAGAGTCTGATGGTTAGAGTCTGATGGTTAGAGTCTAGTGGTTAGAGTCTAGTGGTTAGAGTCTAGTGGTTAGAATCTAGTGGTCAGAGCCTAGTGGTTAGAGTCTGGTGGTCAGAGTCTAGTGGTTAGAATCTAGTGGTTAGAGTCTAGTGGTTAGAGTCTAGTGGTTAGAGTCTAGTGGTTAGAGTCTAGTGGTTAGAGTGTAGTGGTTAGAGTCTGATGGTTAGAGTCTAGTGGTTAGAGTCTAGTGGTTAGAGTCTGATGGTTAGAGTCTGATGGTTAGAGTCTAGTGGTTAGAGTCTAGTGGTTAGAGTCTGATGGTTAGAGTCTAGTGGTTAGAGTCTAGTGGTTAGCGTCTAGTGGTTAGAGTGTTGGGCCAGTAACGTGCAGGTAGTCTGGTGGTTAGAGTCTAGTGGTTAGAGCTAGTGGTTAGAGTCTAGTGGTTAGAGTCTAGTGGTTAGAGTCTAGTGGTTAGAGCCTAGTGGTTAGAGTCTAGTGGTTAGAGTCTAGTGGTTAGAGTCTAGTGATTAGAGTCTAGTGGTTAGAGTCTAGTGGTTAGAGTCTAGTGGTTAGAGTCTGATGGTTAGAGTCTGATGGTTAGAGTCTGATCTTTAGAGTCAAGTGGTTAGAGTCTAGTGGTTAGAACCTAGTGGGTGGAGTCTAGTGGTTAGAGCCTAGTGGTTAGAGTCTAGTTGTTAGAGCCTAGTGGTTAGAGTCTAGTGGTTAGAGTCTAGTGGTTAGCGTCTAGTGGTTAGAGTGTTGGGCCAATAACATGCAGGTAGTCTAGTGGTTAGAGTCTAGTGGTTAGAGTCTAGTGGTTAGAGTCTAGTGGTTAGACTCTAGTGGTTAGAATCTAGTGGTTAGAGGCTAGTGGTTAGAGTCTAGTGGTTAGAGCCTAGTGGTTAGAGCCTAGTGGTTAGAGTCTAGTGGTTAGAGTCTAGTGGTTAGAATCTAGTGGTTAGAGTCTAGTGGTTAGAGTCTAGTGGTCAGAGTCTAGTGGTTAGAGTCTAGTGGTTAGAGTCTAGTGGTTAGAGTCTAGTGGTTAGAGTCTAGTGGTTAGAGTCTAGTGGTCAGAGTCTAGTGGTCAGAGTCTAGTGGTCAGAGTCTAGTGGTTAGAGCCTAGTGGTTAGAGTCTAGTGGTTAGAGCCTAGTGGTTAGAGTCTGATGGTTAGAGTCTAGTGGTTAGCGTCTAGTGGTTAGAGTCTAGTGGTTAGAGTGTAGTGGTTAGAGTCTAGTGGTTAGAGTCTAGTGGTTAGAATCTAGTGGTCAGAGCCTAGTGGTTAGAGTCTGGTGGTCAGAGTCTAGTGGTTAGAATCTAGTGGTTAGAGTCTAGTGGTTAGAGTCTAGTGGTTAGAGTCTAGTGGTTAGAGTCTAGTGGTTAGAGTCTAGTGGTTAGAGTCTAGTGGTTAGAGTGTAGTGGTTAGAGTCTGATGGTTAGAGTCTAGTGGTTAGAGTCTAGTGGTTAGAGTCTGATGGTTAGAGTCTGATGGTTAGAGTCTAGTGGTTAGAGTCTAGTGGTTAGAGTCTGATGGTTAGAGTCTAGTGGTTAGAGTCTTGTGGTTAGAGTCTAGTGGTTAGAGTCTAGTGGTTAGCGTCTAGTGGTTAGAGTGTTGGGCCAGTAACGTGCAGGTAGTCTGGTGGTTAGAGTCTAGTGGTTAGAGCCTAGTGGTTAGAGTCTAGTGGTTAGAGTCTAGTGGTTAGAGTCTAGTGGTTAGAGCCTAGTGGTTAGAGCCTAGTGGTTAGAGTCTAGTGGTTAGAGTCTAGTGGTTAGAGTCTAGTGGTTAGAGTCTGATGGTTAGAGTCTGATGGTTAGAGTCTGATGTTTAGAGTCAAGTGGTTAGAGTCTAGTGGTTAGAACCTAGTGGTTAGAGTCTAGTGGTTAGAGCCTAGTGGTTAGAGTCTAGTTGTTAGAGCCTAGTGGTTAGAGTCTAGTGGTTAGAGTCTAGTGGTTAGCGTCTAGTGGTTAGAGTGTTGGGCCAATAACATGCAGGTAGTCTAGTGGTTAGAGTCTAGTGGTTAGAGTCTAGTGGTTAGAGTCTAGTGGTTAGAGTCTAGTGGTTAGAATCTAGTGGTTAGAGGCTAGTGGTTAGAGTCTAGTGGTTAGAGCCTAGTGGTTAGAGCCTAGTGGTTAGAGTCTAGTGGTTAGAGTCTAGTGGTTAGAGTCTAGTGGTTAGAATCTAGTGGTTAGAGTCTAGTGGTTAGAGTCTAGTGGTCAGAGTCTAGTGGTTAGAGTCTAGTGGTTAGAGTCTAGTGGTCAGAGTCTAGTGGTCAGAGTCTAGTGGTTAGAGTCTAGTGGTTAGAGTCTAGTGGTTAGAGTCTAGTGGTTAGAGTCTAGTGGTTAGAGTCTAGTGGTTAGAGTCTAGTGGTTAGAGTGTAGTGGTTAGAGCCTAGTGGTTAGAGTCTAGTGGTTAGAGCCTAGTGGTTAGAGCCTAGTGGTTAGAGTCTAGTGGTCAGAGTCTAGTGGTCAGAGTCTAGTGGTTAGAGTCTAGTGGTTAGAGCCTAGTGGTTAGAGTCTAGTGGTTAGAGTCTAGTGGTTAGAGTCTAGTGGTTAGAGTCTAGTGGTTAGAGTCTAGTGGTCAGAGTCTAGTGGTTAGAGCCTAGTGGTTAGAGTCTAGTGGTTAGAGCCTAGTGGTTAGAGTCTGATGGTTAGAGTCTAGTGGTTAGCGTCTAGTGGTTAGAGTGTTGGGCCAGTAACATGCAGGTAGTCTGGTGGTTAGAGTCTAGTGGTCAGAGTCTAGTGGTTAGAGTCTAGTGGTTAGAGTCTAGTGGTTAGAGTCTAGTGGTTAGAGTCTAGTGGTTAGAGTCTAGTGGTTAGAGTCTAGTGGTTAGAGTCTAGTGGTTAGAGTCTAGTGGTTAGAATATAGTGGTTAGAGTCTAGTGGTTAGAGTCTAGTGGTTAGAGTCTAGTGGTTAGAGTCTAGTGGTTAGAGTCTAGTGGTTAGAGTCTAGTGGTTAGAGTCTGATGGTTAAAGTCTGATGGTTAGAGTCTGATGGTTAGAGTCTAGTGGTTAGAGTCTAGTGGTTAGAGCCTAGTGGTTAGAGTCTAGTGGTTAGAGTCTAGTGGTTAGAGTCTAGTGGTTAGAGCCTAGTGGTTAGAGTCTAGTGGTTAGAGTCTAGTGGTTAGAGTCTAGTGGTTAGCGTCTAGTGGTTAGAGTGTTGGGCCAGTAACATGCAGGTAGTCTAGTGGTTAGAGTCTAGTGGTTAGAGTCTAGTGGTTAGAGTCTAGTGGTTAGAGTCTAGTGGTTAGAGTCTAGTGGTTAGAGGCTAGTGGTTAGAGGCTAGTGGTTAGAGGCTAGTGGTTAGAGTCTAGTGGTTAGAGCCTAGTGGTTAGAGTCTAGTGGTTAGAGCCTAGTGGTTAGAGTCTAGTGGTTAGAGTCTAGTGGTCAGAGTCTAGTGGTTAGAGTCTAGTGGTTAGAGCCTAGTGGTTAGAGTCTAGTGGTTAGAGTCTCGTGGTTTGAGTCTAGTGCTTAGAGTCTAGTGGTTAGAGTCTAGTGGTCAGAGTGTTGGGCCAGTAACGTGCAGGTAGACTAGTGGTTAGAGTCTAGTGGTTAGAGTCTACTGGTCAGAGTCTAGTGGTTAGAGTGTAGTGGTTAGAGTCTAGTGGTTAGAGTCTAGTGGTTAGAGTCTAGTGGTTAGAGTCTAGTGGTTAGAGTCCAGTGGTTAGAGTCTAGTGGTTAGAGTCTAGTGGTTAGAGTCTAGTGGTTAGAGTCTAGTGGTTAGAGTCTGATGGTTAGAGTCTAGTGGTTAGAGTCTAGTGGTTAGAGTCTAGTGGTTAGAGTCTAGTGGTTAGAGCCTAGTGGTTAGAGTCTAGTGGTTAGAGTCTAGTGGTTAGAGTCTAGTGGTTAGAGTGTAGTGGTTAGAGTCTGATGGTTAGAGTCTAGTGGTTAGAGTCTAGTGGTTAGAGTCTGATGGTTAGAGTCTGATGGTTAGAGTCTAGTGGTTAGAGTCTAGTGGTTAGAGTCTGATGGTTAGAGTCTGATGGTTAGAGTCTAGTGGTTAGAGTCTAGTGGTTAGAGTCTGATGGTTAGAGTCTAGTGGTTAGAGTCTAGTGGTTAGAGTCTGATGGTTAGAGTCTAGTGGTTAGAGTCTAGTGGTTAGAGTCTAGTGGTTAGAGTCTAGTGGTTAGAGTCTGATGGTTAGAGTCTAGTGGTTAGAGTCTAGTGGTTAGAGTCTAGTGGTTAGAGTCTAGTGGTTAGAGCCTAGTGGTTAGAGTCTAGTGGTTAGAGTCTAGTGGTTAGAGTCTAGTGGCTAGAGTGTAGTGGTTAGAGTCTGATGG
Source organism: Salvelinus alpinus (assembly GCF_045679555.1). Taxonomy (NCBI): domain Eukaryota; kingdom Metazoa; phylum Chordata; class Actinopteri; order Salmoniformes; family Salmonidae; genus Salvelinus; species Salvelinus alpinus. Next base: position 5,336,174 of record NC_092105.1, on the reverse strand, counting down.
TTAGAGTCTAGTGGTTAGAGTCTAGTGGTTAGAGTCTGATGGTTAGAGTCTGATGGTTAGAGTCTAGTGGTTAGAGTCTAGTGGTTAGAGTCTGATGGTTAGAATCTAGTGGTTAGAGTCTAGTGGTTAGAGTCTAGTGGTTAGAGTCTGATGGTTAGAGTCTGATGGTTAGAGTCTAGTGGTTAGAGTCTAGTGGTTAGAGTCTGATGGTTAGAGTCTAGTGGTTAGAGTCTGATGGTTAGAGTCTAGTGGTTAGAGTCTAGTGGTTAGAGTCTGATGGTTAGAGTCTAGTGGTTAGAGTCTAGTGGTTAGAGCCTAGTGGTTAGAGTCTAGTGGTTAGAGTCTAGTGGTTAGAGTCTAGTGGTTAGAGTCTAGTGGTTAGAGTCTAGTGGTTAGAGTCTAGTGGTTAGAGTCTAGTGGTTAGAGTCTAGTGGTTAGAGTTTAGTGGTTAGAGTCTAGTGGTTAGAGTCTGATGGTTAGAGTCTAGTGGTTAGAGTCTAGTGGTTAGAGTCTAGTGGTTAGAGTCTAGTGGTTAGAGTCTAGTGGTTAGAGTGTAGTGGTTAGAGTCTGATGGTTAGAGTCTAGTGGTTAGAGTCTGATGGTTAGAGTCTGATGGTTAGAGTCTAGTGGTTAGAGTCTAGTGGTTAGAGTCTGATGGTTAGAGTCTAGTGGTTAGAGTCTAGTGGTTAGAGTCTAGTGGTTAGAGTCTAGTGGTTAGCGTCTAGTGGTTAGAGTGTTGGGCCAGTAACATGCAGGTAGTCTGGTGGTTAGAGTCTAGTGGTTAGAGCCTAGTGGTTAGAGTCTAGTGGTTAGAGCCTAGTGGTTAGAGTCTAGTGGTTAGAGCCTAGTGGTTAGAGCCTAGTGGTTAGAGTCTAGTGGTTAGAGTCTAGTGGTTAGAGTCTAGTGGTTATAGTCTAGTGGTTAGAGCCTAGTGGTTAGAGTCTAGTGGTTAGAGTCTAGTGGTTAGAGCCTAGTGGTTAGAGTCTAGTGGTTAGAGTCTAGTGGTCAGAGTCTAGTGGTTAGAGTCTAGTGGTTAGAGTCTAGTGGTTAGTGTCTAGTGGTTAGAGTCTAGTGGTTAGAGTCTAGTGGTTAGAGTGTAGTGGTCAGAGTCTGATGGTTAGAGGCTAGTGGTTAGAGTCTAGTGGTTAGAGTCTACTGGTTAGAGTCTCGTGGTTAGAGTCTAGTGGTTAGAGTCTAGTGGTTAGAGTCTGATGGTTAGAGTCTAGTGGTTAGAGTCTAGTGGTTAGAGTCTGATGGTTAGAGTCTAGTGGTTAGAGTCTTGTGGTTAGAGCCTAGTGGTTAGAGTGTAGTGGTTAGAGCCTAGTGGTTAGAGTCTAGTGGTTAGAGTCTAGTGGTTAGAGTCTAGTGGTTAGAGTCTAGTGGTTAGAGTGTAGTGGTTAGAGTCTGATGGTTAGAGTCTAGTGGTTAGAGTCTAGTGGTTAGAGTCTAGTGGTTAGAGTCTGATGGTTAGAGTCTGATGGTTAGAGTCTAGTGGTTAGAGTCTAGTGGTTAGAGTCTAGTGGTTAGAGTCTAGTGGTTAGAGTCTGATGGTTAGAGTCTGATGGTTAGAGTCTAGTGGTTAGAGTCTAGTGGTTAGAGTCTGATGGTTAGAGTCTAGTGGTTAGAGTCTAGTGGTTAGAGTCTAGTGGTTAGAGTCTGATGGTTAGAGTCTGATGGTTAGAGTCTAGTGGTCAGAGTCTGATGGTTAGAGGCTAGTGTTTAGAGTCTAGTGGTTAGAGTCTACTGGTTAGAGTCTCGTGGTTAGAGTCTAGTGGTTAGAGTCTGATGGTTAGACTCTAGTGGTTAGAGTCTGATGGTTAGAGTCTAGTGGTTAGAGTCTAGTGGTTAGAGTCTGATGGTTAGAGTCTAGTGGTTAGAGTCTTGTGGTTAGAGCCTAGTGGTTAGAGTCTAGTGGTTAGAGTCTAGTGGTTAGAGTCTAGTGGTTAGAGTCTAGTGGTTAGAGTCTAGTGGTTAGAGTCTAGTGGTTAGAGTCTAGTGGTTAGAGTCTAGTGGTTAGAGTCTAGTGGTTAGAGTCTAGTGGTTAGAGTCTGGTGGTTAGAGTCTGATGGTTAGAGTCTAGTGGTTAGAGTCTAGTGGTTAGAGTCTAGTGGTTAGAGTCTAGTGGTTAGAGTCTGATGGTTAGAGTCTGATGGTTAGAGTCTAGTGGTTAGAGTCCAGTGGTTAGAGTCTGATGGTTAGAGTCTAGTGGTTAGAGTCTAGTGGTTAGAGTCTAGTGGTTAGAGTCTGATGGTTAGAGTCTGATGGTTAGAGTCTAGTGGTTAGAGTCTGATGGTTAGAGTCTAGTGGTTAGAGTCTAGTGGTTAGAGTCTGATGGTTAGAGTCTAGTGGTTAGAGTCTAGTGGTTAGAGTCTAGTGGTTAGAGTCTAGTGGTTAGAGTCTGATGGTTAGAGTCTGATGGTTAGAGTCTAGTGGTTAGAGTCTAGTGGTTAGAGTCTGATGGTTAGAGTCTAGTGGTTAGAGTCTAGTGGTTAGAGTCTAGTGGTTAGAGTCTAGTGGTTAGAGTCTGATGGTTAGAGTCTAGTGGTTAGAGTCTGATGGTTAGAGTCTAGTGGTTAGAGTCTAGTGGTTAGAGTCTGATGGTTAGAGTCTAGTGGTTAGAGTCTAGTGGTTAGAGCCTAGTGGTTAGAGTCTAGTGGTTAGAGTCTAGTGGTTAGAGTCTAGTGGTTAGAGCCTAGTGGTTAGAGTCTAGTGGTTAGAGTCTGATGGTTAGAGTCTAGTGGTTAGAGTCTAGTGGTTAGAGTCTAGTGGTTAGAGTCTAGTGGTTAGAGTCTGATGGTTAGAGTCTGATGGTTAGAGTCTAGTGGTTAGAGTCTAGTGGTTAGAGTCTGATGGTTAGAGTCTAGTGGTTAGAGTCTAGTGGTTAGAGTCTAGTGGTTAGAGTCTAGTGGTTAGAGTCTGATGGTTAGAGTCTAGTGGTTAGAGTCTGATGGTTAGAGTCTAGTGGTTAGAGTCTAGTGGTTAGAGTCTGATGGTTAGAGTCTAGTGGTTAGAGTCTAGTGGTTAGAGCCTAGTGGTTAGAGTCTAGTGGTTAGAGTCTAGTGGTTAGAGTCTAGTGGTTAGAGCCTAGTGGTTAGAGTCTAGTGGTTAGAGTCTAGTGGTTAGAGTCTAGTGGTTAGAGTCTAGTGGTTAGAGTCTGATGGTTAGAGTCTAGTGGTTAGAGTCTAGTGGTTAGAGTCTAGTGGTTAGAGTCTAGTGGTTAGAGTCTAGTGGTTAGAGTCTAGTGGTTAGAGTCTAGTGGTTAGAGTCTAGTGGTTAGAGTGTAGTGGTTAGAGTCTGATGGTTAGAGTCTAGTGGTTAGAGTCTAGTGGTTAGAGTCTGATGGTTAGAGTCTGATGGTTAGAGTCTAGTGGTTAGAGTCTAGTGGTTAGAGTCTGATGGTTAGAGTCTAGTGGTTAGAGTCTAGTGGTTAGAGTCTAGTGGTTAGCGTCTAGTGGTTAGAGTCTAGTGGTTAGAGTCTGATGGTTAGAGTCTGATGGTTAGAGTCTGATGGTTAGAGTCTAGTGGTTAGAGTCTGATGGTTAGAGTCTAGTGGTTAGAGTCTGATGGTTAGAGTCTGATGGTTAGAGTCTAGTGGTTAGAGTCTAGTGGTTAGAGTCTAGTGGTTAGAGTCTAGTGGTTAGAGTCTGATGGTTAGAGTCTGATGGTTAGAGTCTAGTGGTTAGAGTCCAGTGGTTAGAGTCTGATGGTTAGAGTCTAGTGGTTAGAGTCTAGTGGTTAGAGTCTAGTGGTTAGAGTCTGATGGTTAGAGTCTGATGGTTAGAGTCTAGTGGTTAGAGTCTGATGGTTAGAGTCTAGTGGTTAGAGTCTAGTGGTTAGAGTCTGATGGTTAGAGTCTAGTGGTTAGAGTCTAGTGGTTAGAGTCTAGTGGTTAGAGTCTAGTGGTTAGAGTCTGATGGTTAGAGTCTGATGGTTAGAGTCTAGTGGTTAGAGTCTAGTGGTTAGAGTCTGATGGTTAGAGTCTAGTGGTTAGAGTCTAGTGGTTAGAGTCTAGTGGTTAGAGTCTAGTGGTTAGAGTCTGATGGTTAGAGTCTAGTGGTTAGAGTCTGATGGTTAGAGTCTAGTGGTTAGAGTCTAGTGGTTAGAGTCTGATGGTTAGAGTCTAGTGGTTAGAGCCTAGTGGTTAGAGTCTAGTGGTTAGAGTCTAGTGGTTAGAGCCTAGTGGTTAGAGTCTAGTGGTTAGAGTCTAGTGGTTAGAGTCTAGTGGTTAGAGTCTAGTGGTTAGAGTCTGATGGTTAGAGTCTAGTGGTTAGAGTCTAGTGGTTAGAGTCTAGTGGTTAGAGTCTAGTGGTTAGAGTCTAGTGGTTAGAGTCTAGTGGTTAGAGTCTAGTGGTTAGAGTCTAGTGGTTAGAGTGTAGTGGTTAGAGTCTGATGGTTAGAGTCTAGTGGTTAGAGTCTAGTGGTTAGAGTCTGATGGTTAGAGTCTGATGGTTAGAGTCTAGTGGTTAGAGTCTAGTGGTTAGAGTCTGATGGTTAGAGTCTAGTGGTTAGAGTCTAGTGGTTAGAGTCTAGTGGTTAGAGTCTAGTGGTTAGCGTCTAGTGGTTAGAGTCTAGTGGTTAGAGTCTGATGGTTAGAGTCTGATGGTTAGAGTCTGATGGTTAGAGTCTAGTGGTTAGAGTCTGATGGTTAGAGTCTAGTGGTTAGAGTCTAGTGGTTAGAGTCTAGTGGTTAGAGTCTGATGGTTAGAGTCTGATGGTTAGAGTCTAGTGGTTAGAGTCTAGTGGTTAGAGTCTGATGGTTAGAGTCTAGTGGTTAGAGTCTAGTGGTTAGAGTCTGATGGTTAGAGTCTAGTGGTTAGAGTCTAGTGGTTAGAGTCTAGTGGTTAGAGTCTAGTGGTTAGAGTCTGATGGTTAGAGTCTAGTGGTTAGAGTCTGATGGTTAGAGTCTAGTGGTTAGAGTCTAGTGGTTAGAGTCTGATGGTTAGAGTCTAGTGGTTAGAGCCTAGTGGTTAGAGTCTAGTGGTTAGAGTCTAGTGGTTAGAGCCTAGTGGTTAGAGTCTAGTGGTTAGAGTCTAGTGGTTAGAGTCTAGTGGTTAGAGTCTAGTGGTTAGAGTCTGATGGTTAGAGTCTAGTGGTTAGAGTCTAGTGGTTAGAGTCTAGTGGTTAGAGTCTAGTGGTTAGAGTCTAGTGGTTAGAGTCTAGTGGTTAGAGTCTAGTGGTTAGAGTCTAGTGGTTAGAGTGTAGTGGTTAGAGTCTGATGGTTAGAGTCTAGTGGTTAGAGTCTAGTGGTTAGAGTCTGATGGTTAGAGTCTGATGGTTAGAGTCTAGTGGTTAGAGTCTAGTGGTTAGAGTCTGATGGTTAGAGTCTAGTGGTTAGAGTCTAGTGGTTAGAGTCTAGTGGTTAGAGTCTAGTGGTTAGCGTCTAGTGGTTAGAGTCTAGTGGTTAGAGTCTGATGGTTAGAGTCTGATGGTTAGAGTCTGATGGTTAGAGTCTAGTGGTTAGAGTCTGATGGTTAGAGTCTAGTGGTTAGAGTCTAGTGGTTAGAGTCTGATGGTTAGAGTCTGATGGTTAGAGTCTAGTGGTTAGAGTCTAGTGGTTAGAGTCTGATGGTTAGAGTCTAGTGGTTAGAGTCTAGTGGTTAGAGTCTAGTGGTTAGAGTCTAGTGGTTAGCGTTTAGTGGTTAGAGTGTTGGGCCAGTAACGTGCTGGTAGTCTGGTGGTTAGAGTCTAGTGGTTAGAGCTTAGTGGTTAGAGTCTAGTGGTTAGAGTCTAGTGGTTAGAGTCTAGTGGTTAGAGCCTAGTGGTTAGAGTCTAGTGGTTAGAGTCTAGTGGTTAGAGTCTAGTGGTTAGAGTCTAGTGATTAGAGTCTAGTGGTTAGAGTCTAGTGGTTAGAGTCTAGTGGTTAGAGTCTGATGGTTAGAGTCTGATGGTTAGAGTCTGATGTTTAGAGTCAAGTGGTTAGAGTCTAGTGGTTAGAACCTAGTGGTTAGAGTCTAGTGGTTAGAGCCTAGTGGTTAGAGTCTAGTTGTTAGAGCCTAGTGGTTAGAGTCTAGTGGTTAGAGTCTAGTGGTTAGCGTCTAGTGGTTAGAGTGTTGGGCCAATAACATGCAGGTAGTCTAGTGGTTAGAGTCTAGTGGTTAGAGTCTAGTGGTTAGAGTCTAGTGGTTAGAGTCTAGTGGTTAGAATCTAGTGGTTAGAGGCTAGTGGTTAGAGTCTAGTGGTTAGAGCCTAGTGGTTAGAGCCTAGTGGTTAGAGTCTAGTGGTTAGAGTCTAGTGGTTAGAATCTAGTGGTTAGAGTCTAGTGGTTAGAGTCTAGTGGTCAGAGTCTAGTGGTTAGAGTCTAGTGGTTAGAGTCTAGTGGTCAGAGTCTAGTGGTTAGAGTCTAGTGGTTAGAGTCTAGTGGTTAGAGTCTAGTGGTTAGAGTCTAGTGGTTAGAGTCTAGTGGTTAGAGTGTAGTGGTTAGAGCCTAGTGGTTAGAGTCTAGTGGTTAGAGCCTAGTGGTTAGAGCCTAGTGGTTAGAGTCTAGTGGTCAGAGTCTAGTGGTCAGAGTCTAGTGGTTAGAGTCTAGTGGTTAGAGTCTAGTGGTTAGAGCCTAGTGGTTAGAGTCTAGTGGTTAGAGTCTAGTGGTTAGAGTCTAGTGGTTAGAGTCTAGTGGTCAGAGTCTAGTGGTTAGAGCCTAGTGGTTAGAGTCTAGTGGTTAGAGCCTAGTGGTTAGAGTCTGATGGTTAGAGTCTAGTGGTTAGCGTCTAGTGGTTAGAGTGTTGGGCCAGTAACATGCAGGTAGTCTGGTGGTTAGAGTCTAGTGGTTAGAGCCTAGTGGTTAGAGTCTAGTGGTTAGAGTCTAGTGGTTAGAGTCTAGTGGTTAGAGCCTAGTGGTTAGAGTCTAGTGGTTAGAGTCTAGTGGTTAGAGTCTAGTGGTTAGAGTCTAGTGGTTAGAATATAGTGGTTAGAGTCTAGTGGTTAGAGTCTAGTGGTTAGAGTCTAGTGGTTAGAGTCTAGTGGTTAGAGTCTAGTGGTTAGAGTCTGATAGTTAGAGTCTGATGGTTAGAGTCTGATGATTAGAGTCTGATGGTTAGAGTCTAGTGGTTAGAGTCTAGTGGTTAGAGCCTAGTGGTTAGAGCCTAGTGGTTAGAGTCTAGTGGTTAGAGTCTAGTGGTTAGAGCCTAGTGGTTAGAGTCTAGTTGTTAGAGTCTAGTGGTTAGCGTCTAGTGGTTAGAGTGTTGGGCCAGTAACATGCAGGTAGTCTAGTGGTTAGAGTCTAGTGGTTAGAGTCTAGTGGTTAGAGTCTAGTGGTTAGAGTCTAGTGGTTAGAGGCTAGTGGTTAGAGGCTAGTGGTTAGAGTCTAGTGGTTAGAGCCTAGTGGTTAGAGTCTAGTGGTTAGAGCCTAGTGGTTAGAGTCTAGTGGTTAGAGTCTAGTGGTCAGAGTCTAGTGGTTAGAGTCTAGTGGTTAGAGCCTAGTGGTTAGAGTCTAGTGGTTAGAGTCTAGTGGTTTGAGTCTAGTGCTTAGAGTCTAGTGGTTAGAGTCTAGTGGTCAGAGTGTTGGGCCAGTAACGTGCAGGTAGACTAGTGGTTAGAGTCTAGTGGTTAGAGTCTACTGGTCAGAGTCTAGTGGTTAGAGTCTAGTGGTTAGAGTCTAGTGGTTAGAGTCTAGTGGTTAGAGTCTAGTGGTTAGAGTGTAGTGGTTAGAGTCTAGTGGTTAGAGTCTAGTGGTTAGAGTCTAGTGGTTAGAGTCTAGTGGTTAGAGTCCAGTGGTTAGAGTCTAGTGGTTAGAGTCTAGTGGTTAGAGTCTAGTGGTTAGAGTCTAGTGGTTAGAGTCTAGTGGTTAGAGTCTGATGGTTAGAGTCTAGTGGTTAGAGTCTAGTGGTTAGAGTCTAGTGGTTAGAGTCTAGTGGTTAGAGCCTAGTGGTTAGAGTCTAGTGGTTAGAGTCTAGTGGTTAGAGTCTAGTGGTTAGAGTGTAGTGGTTAGAGTCTGATGGTTAGAGTCTAGTGGTGAGAGTCTAGTGGTTAGAGTCTGATGGTTAGAGTCTGATGGTTAGAGTCTGATGGTTAGAGTCTAGTGGTTAGAGTCTGATGGTTAGAGTCTGATGGTTAGAGTCTAGTGGTTAGAGTCTAGTGGTTAGAGTCTGATGGTTAGAGTCTAGTGGTTAGAGTCTGATGGTTAGAGTCTAGTGGTTAGAGTCTAGTGGTTAGAGTCTAGTGGTTAGAGTCTAGTGGTTAGAGTCTAGTGGTTAGAGTCTGATGGTTAGAGTCTAGTGGTTGGAGTCTAGTGGTTAGAGTCTAGTGGTTAGAGTCTAGTGGTTAGAGCCTAGTGGTTAGAGTCTAGTGGTTAGAGTCTAGTGGTTAGAGTCTAGTGGCTAGAGTGTAGTGGTTAGAGTCTGATGGTTAGAGTCTAGTGGTTAGAGTCTAGTGGTTAGAGTCTGATGGTTAGAGTCTGATGGTTAGAGTCTAGTGGTTAGAGTCTAGTGGTTAGAGTCTGATGGTTAGAATCTAGTGGTTAGAGTCTAGTGGTTAGAGTCTAGTGGTTAGAGTCTGATGGTTAGAGTCTGATGGTTAGAGTCTAGTGGTTAGAGTCTAGTGGTTAGAGTCTAGTGGTTAGAGTCTGATGGTTAGAGTCTAGTGGTTAGAGTCTGATGGTTAGAGTCTAGTGGTTAGAGTCTAGTGGTTAGAGTCTGATGGTTAGAGTCTAGTGGTTAGAGTCTAGTGGTTAGAGCCTAGTGGTTAGAGTCTAGTGGTTAGAGTCTAGTGGTTAGAGTCTAGTGGTTAGAGTCTAGTGGTTAGAGCCTAGTGGTTAGAGTCTAGTGGTTAGAGTCTAGTGGTTAGAGTCTAGTGGTTAGAGTCTAGTGGTTAGAGTCTGATGGTTAGAGTCTAGTGGTTAGAGTCTAGTGGTTAGAGTCTAGTGGTTAGAGTGTAGTGGTTAGAGTCTAGTGGTTAGAGTCTAGTGGTTAGAGTCTAGTGGTTAGAGTCTAGTGGTTAGAGTCCAGTGGTTAGAGTCTAGTGGTTAGAGTCTAGTGGTTAGAGTCTAGTGGTTAGAGTCTAGTGGTTAGAGTCTAGTGGTTAGAGTCTGATGGTTAGAGTCTAGTGGTTAGAGTCTAGTGGTTAGAGTCTAGTGGTTAGAGTCTAGTGGTTAGAGCCTAGTGGTTAGAGTCTAGTGGTTAGAGTCTAGTGGTTAGAGTCTAGTGGTTAGAGTGTAGTGGTTAGAGTCTGATGGTTAGAGTCTAGTGGTGAGAGTCTAGTGGTTAGAGTCTGATGGTTAGAGTCTGATGGTTAGAGTCTGATGGTTAGAGTCTAGTGGTTAGAGTCTGATGGTTAGAGTCTGATGGTTAGAGTCTAGTGGTTAGAGTCTAGTGGTTAGAGTCTGATGGTTAGAGTCTAGTGGTTAGAGTCTGATGGTTAGAGTCTAGTGGTTAGAGTCTAGTGGTTAGAGTCTAGTGGTTAGAGTCTAGTGGTTAGAGTCTAGTGGTTAGAGTCTGATGGTTAGAGTCTAGTGGTTGGAGTCTAGTGGTTAGAGTCTAGTGGTTAGAGTCTAGTGGTTAGAGCCTAGTGGTTAGAGTCTAGTGGTTAGAGTCTAGTGGTTAGAGTCTAGTGGCTAGAGTGTAGTGGTTAGAGTCTGATGGTTAGAGTCTAGTGGTTAGAGTCTAGTGGTTAGAGTCTGATGGTTAGAGTCTGATGGTTAGAGTCTAGTGGTTAGAGTCTAGTGGTTAGAGTCTGATGGTTAGAATCTAGTGGTTAGAGTCTAGTGGTTAGAGTCTAGTGGTTAGAGTCTGATGGTTAGAGTCTGATGGTTAGAGTCTAGTGGTTAGAGTCTAGTGGTTAGAGTCTAGTGGTTAGAGTCTGATGGTTAGAGTCTAGTGGTTAGAGTCTGATGGTTAGAGTCTAGTGGTTAGAGTCTAGTGGTTAGAGTCTGATGGTTAGAGTCTAGTGGTTAGAGTCTAGTGGTTAGAGCCTAGTGGTTAGAGTCTAGTGGTTAGAGTCTAGTGGTTAGAGTCTAGTGGTTAGAGTCTAGTGGTTAGAGCCTAGTGGTTAGAGTCTAGTGGTTAGAGTCTAGTGGTTAGAGTCTAGTGGTTAGAGTCTAGTGGTTAGAGTCTGATGGTTAGAGTCTAGTGGTTAGAGTCTAGTGGTTAGAGTCTAGTGGTTAGAGTCTAGTGGTTAGAGTCTAGTGGTTAGAGTCTAGTGGTTAGAGTGTAGTGGTTAGAGTCTGATGGTTAGAGTCTAGTGGTTAGAGTCTAGTGGTTAGAGTCTGATGGTTAGAGTCTGATGGTTAGAGTCTAGTGGTTAGAGTCTAGTGGTTAGAGTCTGATGGTTAGAGTCTAGTGGTTAGAGTCTAGTGGTTCGAGTCTAGTGGTTAGAGTCTAGTGGTTAGCGTCTAGTGGTTAGAGTGTTGGGCCAGTAACATGCAGGTAGTCTGGTGGTTAGAGTCTAGTGGTTAGAGCCTAGTGGTTAGAGTCTAGTGGTTAGAGCCTAGTGGTTAGAGTCTAGTGGTTAGAGCCTAGTGGTTAGAGCCTAGTGGTTAGAGTCTAGTGGTTAGAGTCTAGTGGTTAGAGTCTAGTGGTTAGAGTCTAGTGGTTAGAGTCTAGTGGTTAGAGCCTAGTGGTTAGAGTCTAGTGGTTAGAGTCTAGTGGTTAGAGCCTAGTGGTTAGAGTCTAGTGGTCAGAGTCTAGTGGTCAGAGTCTAGTGGTTAGAGTCTAGTGGTTAGAGTCTAGTGGTTAGCGTCTAGTGGTTAGAGTCTAGTGGTTAGAGTGTAGTGGTCAGAGTCTGATGGTTAGAGGCTAGTGGTTAGAGTCTAGTGGTTAGAGTCTACTGGTTAGAGTCTCATGGTTAGAGTCTAGTGGTTAGAGTCTGATGGTTAGAGTCTAGTGGTTAGAGTCTGATGGTTAGAGTCTAGTGGTTAGAGTCTAGTGGTTAGAGTCTGATGGTTAGAGTCTAGTGGTTAGAGTCTTGTGGTTAGAGCCTAGTGGTTAGAGTCTAGTGGTTAGAGTCTAGTGGTTAGAGTCTAGTGGTTTGAGTCTAGTGGTTAGAGTCTAGTGGTTAGAGTCTAGTGGTTAGAGTCTAGTGGTTAGAGTGTAGTGGTTAGAGTCTGATGGTTAGAGTCTAGTGGTTAGAGTCTAGTGGTTAGAGTCTAGTGGTTAGAATCTGATGGTTAGAGTCTGATGGTTAGAGTCTAGTGGTTAGAGTCTAGTGGTTAGAGTCTAGTGGTTAGAGGCTAGTGGTTAGAGTCTGATGGTTAGAGTCTGATGGTTAGAGTCTAGTGGTTAGAGTCTAGTGGTTAGAGTCTGATGGTTAGAGTCTAGTGGTTAGAGTCTAGTGGTTAGAGTCTAGTGGTTAGAGTCTGATGGTTAGAGTCTGATGGTTAGAGTCTAGTGGTCAGAGTCTGATGGTTAGAGGCTAGTGGTTAGAGTCTAGTGGTTAGAGTCTACTGGTTAGAGTCTCGTGGTTAGAGTCTAGTGGTTAGAGTCTGATGGTTAGAGTCTAGTGGTTAGAGACTGATGGTTAGAGTCTAGTGGTTAGAGTCTAGTGGTTAGAGTCTGATGGTTAGAGTCTAGTGGTTAGAGTCTTGTGGTTAGAGCCTAGTGGTTAGAGTCTAGTGGTGAGAGTCTAGTTGTTAGAGTCTAGTGGTTAGAGTCTAGTGGTTAGAGTCTAGTGGTTAGAGTCTAGTGGTTAGAGTCTAGTGGTTAGAGTGTAGTGGTTAGAGTCTGATGGTTAGAGTCTAGTGGTTAGAGTCTAGTGGTTAGAGTCTAGTGGTTAGAGTCTGATGGTTAGAGTCTGATGGTTAGAGTCTAGTGGTTAGAGTCTAGTGGTTAGAGTCTAGTGGTTAGAGTCTAGTGGTTAGCGTCTAGTGGTTAGAGTGTTGGGCCAGTAACATGCAGGTAGTCTGGTGGTTAGAGTCTAGTGGTTAGAGCCTAGTGGTTAGAGTCTAGTGGTTAGAGCCTAGTGGTTAGAGTCTAGTGGTTAGAGCCTAGTGGTTAGAGCCTAGTGGTTAGAGTCTAGTGGTTAGAGTCTAGTGGTTAGAGTCTAGTGGTTAGAGTCTAGTGGTTAGAGCCTAGTGGTTAGAGTCTAGTGGTTAGAGTCTAGTGGTTAGAGCCTAGTGGTTAGAGTCTAGTGGTCAGAGTCTAGTGGTTAGAGTCTAGTGGTTAGAGTCTAGTGGTTAGCGTCTAGTGGTTAGAGTCTAGTGGTTAGAGTGTAGTGGTCAGAGTCTGATGGTTAGAGGCTAGTGGTTAGAGTCTAGTGGTTAAAGTCTACTGGTTAGAGTCTCGTGGTTAGAGTCTAGTGGTTAGAGTCTGATGGTTAGAGTCTAGTGGTTAGAGTCTGATGGTTAGAGTCTAGTGGTTAGAGTCTAGTGGTTAGAGTCTGATGGTTAGAGTCTAGTGGTTAGAGTCTTGTGGTTAGAGCCTAGTGGTTAGAGTCTAGTGGTTAGAGTCTAGTGGTTAGAGTCTAGTGGTTAGAGTCTAGTGGTTAGAGTGTAGTGGTTAGAGTCTGATGGTTAGAGTCTAGTGGTTAGAGTCTAGTGGTTAGAGTCTAGTGGTTAGAGTCTAGTGGTTAGAGTCTAGTGGTTAGAGTCTGATGGTTAGAGTCTGATGGTTAGAGTCTAGTGGTTAGAGTCTAGTGGTTAGAGTCTAGTGGTTAGAGTCTGATGGTTAGAGTCTGATGGTTAGAGTCTAGTGGTTAGAGTCTAGTGGTTAGAGTCTGATGGTTAGAGTCTAGTGGTTAGAGTCTAGTGGTTAGAGTCTAGTGGTTAGAGTCTGATGGTTAGAGTCTGATGGTTAGAGTCTAGTGGTCAGAGTCTGATGGTTAGAGGCTAGTGGTTAGAGTCTAGTGGTTAGAGTCTACTGGTTAGAGTCTCGTGGTTAGAGTCTAGTGGTTAGAGTCTGATGGTTAGAGTCTAGTGGTTAGAGACTGATGGTTAGAGTCTAGTGGTTAGAGTCTAGTGGTTAGAGTCTGATGGTTAGAGTCTAGTGGTTAGAGTCTTGTGGTTAGAGCCTAGTGGTTAGAGTCTAGTGGTTAGAGTCTAGTGGTTAGAGTCTAGTGGTTAGAGTCTAGTGGTTAGAGTCTAGTGGTTAGAGTCTAGTGGTTAGAGTCTAGTGGTTAGAGTGTAGTGGTTAGAGTCTGATGGTTAGAGTCTAGTGGTTAGAGTCTAGTGGTTAGAGTCTAGTGGTTAGAGTCTGATGGTTAGAGTCTGATGGTTAGAGTCTAGTGGTTAGAGCCTAGTGGTTAGAGTCTAGTGGTTAGAGTCTAGTGGTTAGAGTCTGATGGTTAGAGTCTGATGGTTAGAGTCTAGTGGTTAGAGTCTAGTGGTTAGAGTCTGATGGTTAGAGTCTAGTGGTTAGAGTCTAGTGGTTAGAGTCTAGTGGTTAGAGTCTGATGGTTAGAGTCTGATGGTTAGAGTCTAGTGGTTAGAGTCTAGTGGTTAGAGTCTAGTGGTTAGAGTCTAGTGGTTAGAGTCTGATGGTTAGAGTCTAGTGGTTAGAGTCTAGTGGTTAGAGTCTGATGGTTAGAGTCTAGTGGTTAGAGCCTAGTGGTTAGAGCCTAGTGGTTAGAGCCTAGTGGTTAGAGTCTAGTGGTTAGAGTCTAGTGATTAGAGTCTAGTGGTTAGAGCCTAGTGGTTAGAGTCTAGTGGTTAGAGTCTAGTGGTTAGAGTCTGATGGTTAGAGTCTAGTGGTTAGAGTCTAGTGGTTAGAGTCTAGTGGTTAGAGTCTAGTGGTTAGAGTCTAGTGGTTAGAGTCTAGTGGTTAGAGTGTAGTGGTTAGAGTCTGATGGTTAGAGTCTAGTGGTTAGAGTCTAGTGGTTAGAGTCTGATGGTTAGAGTCTGATGGTTAGAGTCTAGTGGTTAGAGTCTAGTGGTTAGAGTCTGATGGTTAGAGTCTAGTGGTTAGAGTCTAGTGGTTAGAGTCTAGTGGTTAGAGTCTAGTGGTTAGCGTCTAGTGGTTAGAGTGTTGGGCCAGTAACATGCAGGTAGTCTGGTGGTTAGAGTCTAGTGGTTAGAGCCTATTGGTTAGAGTCTAGTGGTTAGAGCCTAGTGGTTAGAGTCTAGTGGTTAGAGCCTAGTGGTTAGAGCCTAGTGGTTAGAGTCTAGTGGTTAGAGTCTAGTGGTTAGAGTCTAGTGGTTAGAGTCTAGTGGTTAGAGCCTAGTGGTTAGAGTCTAGTGGTTAGAGTCTAGTGGTTAGAGCCTAGTGGTTAGAGTCTAGTGGTTAGAGTCTAGTGGTCAGAGTCTAGTGGTTAGAGTCTAGTGGTTAGAGTCTACTGGTTAGAGTCTCGTGGTTAGAGTCTAGTGGTTAGAGTCTGATGGTTAGAGTCTAGTGGTTAGAGTCTGATGGTTAGAGTCTAGTGGTTAGAGTCTTGTGGTTAGAGCCTAGTGGTTAGAGTCTAGTGGTTAGAGTCTAGTGGTTAGAGTCTAGTGGTTAGAGTCTAGTGGTTAGAGTCTAGTGGTTAGAGTCTAGTGGTTAGAGTCTAGTGGTTAGAGTCTAGTGGTTAGAGTGTAGTGGTTAGAGTCTGATGGTTAGAGTCTAGTGGTTAGAGTCTAGTGGTTAGAGTCTAGTGGTTAGAGTCTGATGGTTAGAGTCTGATGGTTAGAGTCTAGTGGTTAGAGTCTAGTGGTTAGAGTCTAGTGGTTAGAGTCTGATGGTTAGAGTCTGATGGTTAGAGTCTAGTGGTTAGAGTCTAGTGGTTAGAGTCTGATGGTTAGAGTCTAGTGGTTAGAGTCTAGTGGTTAGAGTCTAGTGGTTAGAGTCTGATGGTTAGAGTCTGATGGTTAGAGTCTAGTGGTCAGAGTCTGATGGTTAGAGGCTAGTGGTTAGAGTCTAGTGGTTAGAGTCTACTGGTTAGAGTCTCGTGGTTAGAGTCTAGTGGTTAGAGTCTGATGGTTAGAGTCTAGTGGTTAGAGACTGATGGTTAGAGTCTAGTGGTTAGAGTCTAGTGGTTAGAGTCTGATGGTTAGTGTCTAGTGGTTAGAGTCTTGTGGTTAGAGCCTAGTGGTTAGAGTCTAGTGGTTAGAGTCTAGTGGTTAGAGTCTAGTGGTTAGAGTCTAGTGGTTAGAGTCTAGTGGTTAGAGTCTAGTGGTTAGAGTCTAGTGGTTAGAGTCTAGTGGTTAGAGTCTGATGGTTAGAGTCTAGTGGTTAGAGTCTAGTGGTTAGAGTCTAGTGGTTAGAGTCTGATGGTTAGAGTCTGATGGTTAGAGTCTAGTGGTTAGAGCCTAGTGGTTAGAGTCTAGTGGTTAGAGTCTAGTGGTTAGAGTCTGATGGTTAGAGTCTGATGGTTAGAGTCTAGTGGTTAGAGCCTAGTGGTTAGAGTCTAGTGGTTAGAGTCTAGTGGTTAGAGTCTGATGGTTAGAGTCTGATGGTTAGAGTCTAGTGGTTAGAGTCTAGTGGTTAGAGTCTGATGGTTAGAGTCTAGTGGTTAGAGTCTAGTGGTTAGAGTCTAGTGGTTAGAGTCTGATGGTTAGAGTCTGATGGTTAGAGTCTAGTGGTTAGAGTCTAGTGGTTAGAGTCTAGTGGTTAGAGTCTGATGGTTAGAGTCTAGTGGTTAGAGTCTGATGGTTAGAGTCTAGTGGTTAGAGTCTGATGGTTAGAGTCTAGTGGTTAGAGTCTAGTGGTTAGAGCCTAGTGGTTAGAGCCTAGTGGTTAGAGTCTAGTGGTTAGAGTCTTGTGATTAGAGTCTAGTGGTTAGAGCCTAGTGGTTAGAGTCTAGTGGTTAGAGTCTAGTGGTTAGAGTCTAGTGGTTAGAGTCTGATGGTTAGAGTCTAGTGGTTAGAGTCTAGTGGTTAGAGTCTAGTGGTTAGAGTCTAGTGGTTAGAGTCTAGTGGTTAGAGTCTAGTGGTTAGAGTCTAGTGGTTAGAGTCTGATGGTTAGAGTCTAGTGGTTAGAGTCTAGTGGTTAGAGTCTGATGGTTAGAGTCTGATGGTTAGAGTCTAGTGGTTAGAGTCTAGTGGTTAGAGTCTAGTGGTTAGAGTCTAGTGGTTAGAGTCTAGTGGTTAGAGTCTAGTGGTTAGCGTCTAGTGGTTAGAGTGTTGGGCCAGTAACATGCAGGTAGTCTGGTGGTTAGAGTCTAGTGGTTAGAGCCTATTGGTTAGAGTCTAGTGGTTAGAGCCTAGTGGTTAGAGTCTAGTGGTTAGAGCCTAGTGGTTAGAGCCTAGTGGTTAGAGTCTAGTGGTTAGAGTCTAGTGGTTAGAGTCTAGTGGTTAGAGTCTAGTGGTTAGAGCCTAGTGGTTAGAGTCTAGTGGTTAGAGTCTAGTGGTTAGAGCCTAGTGGTTAGAGTCTAGTGGTTAGAGTCTAGTGGTCAGAGTCTAGTGGTTAGAGTCTAGTGGTTAGAGTCTACTGGTTAGAGTCTCGTGGTTAGAGTCTAGTGGTTAGAGTCTGATGGTTAGAGTCTAGTGGTTAGAGTCTGATGGTTAGAGTCTAGTGGTTAGACTCTAGTGGTTAGAGTCTGATGGTTAGAGTCTAGTGGTTAGAGTCTTGTGGTTAGAGCCTAGTGGTTAGAGTCTAGTGGTTAGAGTCTAGTGGTTAGAGTCTAGTGGTTAGAGTCTAGTGGTTAGAGTCTAGTGGTTAGAGTCTGATGGTTAGAGTCTAGTGGTTAGAGTCTTGTGGTTAGAGCCTAGTGGTTAGAGTCTAGTGGTTAGAGTCTAGTGGTTAGAGTCTAGTGGTTAGAGTCTAGTGGTTAGAGTCTAGTGGTTAGAGTCTAGTGGTTAGAGTCTAGTGGATAGAGTGTAGTGGTTAGAGTCTGATGGTTAGAGTCTAGTGGTTAGAGTCTAGTGGTTAGAGTCTAGTGGTTAGAGTCTGATGGTTAGAGTCTGATGGTTAGAGTCTAGTGGTTAGAGTCTAGTGGTCAGAGCCTAGTGGTTAGAGTCTGGTGGTCAGAGTCTAGTGGTTAGAATCTAGTGGTTAGAGTCTAGTGGTTAGAGTCTAGTGGTTAGAGTCTAGTGGTTAGAGTCTGATGGTTAGAGTCTAGTGGTTAGAGTCTAGTGGTTAGAGTCTGATGGTTAGAGTCTGATGGTTAGAGTCTAGTGGTTAGAGTCTAGTGGTTAGAGTCTGATGGTTAGAGTCTAGTGGTTAGAGTCTAGTGGTTAGAGTCTAGTGGTTAGAGTCTAGTGGTTAGAGTCTAGTGGTTAGAGTCTAGTGGTTAGAGTCTAGTGGTTAGAGTCTAGTGGTTAGAGTCTGATGGTTAGAGTCTAGTGGTTAGAGTCTAGTGGTTAGAGTCTGATGGTTAGAGTCTAGTGGTTAGAGTCTTGTGGTTAGAGCCTAGTGGTTAGAGTCTAGTGGTTAGAGTGTAGTGGTTAGAGTCTGATGGTTAGAGTCTAGTGGTTAGAGTCTAGTGGTTAGAGTCTAGTGGTTAGAGTCTGATGGTTAGAGTCTGATGGTTAGAGTCTAGTGGTTAGAGTCTAGTGGTTAGAGTCTAGTGGTTAGAATCTAGTGGTCAGAGCCTAGTGGTTAGAATCTGGTGGTCAGAGTCTAGTCGTTAGAATCTAGTGGTTAGAGTCTAGTGGTTAGAGTCTAGTGGTTAGAGTCTAGTGGTTAGAGTCTGATGGTTAGAGTCTAGTGGTTAGAGTCTAGTGGTTAGAGTCTGATGGTTAGAGTCTGATGGTTAGAGTCTAGTGGTTAGAGTCTAGTGGTTAGAGTCTGATGGTTAGAATCTAGTGGTTAGAGTCTAGTGGTTAGAGTCTAGTGGTTAGAGTCTAGTGGTTAGAGTCTAGTGGTTAGAGTCTTGTGGTTAGAGCCTAGTGGTTAGAGTCTAGTGGTTAGAGTGTAGTGGTTAGAGTCTAATGGTTAGAGTCTAGTGGTTAGAGTCTAGTGGTTAGAGTCTAGTGGTTAGAGTCTGATGGTTAGAGTCTGATGGTTAGAGTCTAGTGTTTAGAGTCTAGTGGTTAGAGTCTAGTGGTTAGAATCTAGTGGTCAGAGCCTAGTGGTTAGAGTCTGGTGGTCAGAGTCTGGTGGTCAGAGTCTAGTGGTTAGAATCTAGTGGTTAGAGTCTAGTGGTTAGAGTCTAGTGGTTAGAGTCTAGTGGTTAGAGTCTGATGGTTAGAGTCTAGTGGTTAGAGTCTAGTGGTTAGAGTCTGATGGTTAGAGTCTGATGGTTAGAGTCTAGTGGTTAGAGTCTGATGGTTAGAGTCTAGTGGTTAGAGTCTAGTGGTTAGAGTCTAGTGGTTAGAGTCTAGTGGTTAGAGTCTAGTGGTTAGAGTCTAGTGGTTAGAGTCTAGTGGTTAGAGTCTGATGGTTAGAGTCTAGTGGTTAGAGTCTAGTGGTTAGAGTCTGATGGTTAGAGTCTAGTGGTTAGAGTCTTGTGGTTAGAGCCTAGTGGTTAGAGTCTAGTGGTTAGAGTCTAGTGGTTAGAGTCTAGTGGTTAGAGTCTAGTGGTTAGAGTCTAGTGGTTAGAGTCTAGTGGTTAGAGTCTAGTGGTTAGAGCCTAGTGGTTAGAGTCTAGTGGTTAGAGTCTAGTGGTTAGAGCCTAGTGGTTAGAGTCTAGTGGTTAGAGTCTAGTGGTCAGAGTCTAGTGGTTAGAGTCTAGTGGTTAGAGTGTACTGGTTAGAGTCTCGTGGTTAGAGTCTAGTGGTTAGAGTCTGATGGTTAGAGTCTAGTGGTTAGAGTCTGATGGTTAGAGTCTAGTGGTTAGAGTCTAGTGGTTAGAGTCTGATGGTTAGAGTCTAGTGGTTAGAGTCTTGTGGTTAGAGCCTAGTGGTTAGAGTCTAGTGGTTAGAGTCTAGTGGTTAGAGTCTAGTGGTTAGAGTCTAGTGGTTAGAGTCTAGTGGTTAGAGTCTGATGGTTAGAGTCTAGTGGTTAGAGTCTTGTGGTTAGAGCCTAGTGGTTAGAGTCTAGTGGTTAGAGTCTAGTGGTTAGAGTCTAGTGGTTAGAGTCTAGTGGTTAGAGTCTAGTGGTTAGTCTAGTGGTTAGAGTCTAGTGGATAGAGTGTAGTGGTTAGAGTCTGATGGTTAGAGTCTAGTGGTTAGAGTCTAGTGGTTAGAGTCTAGTGGTTAGAGTCTGATGGTTAGAGTCTGATGGTTAGAGTCTAGTGGTTAGAGTCTAGTGGTTAGAGTCTAGTGGTCAGAGTCTAGTGGTTAGAGTCTAGTGGTTAGAGTCTGATGGTTAGAGTCTAGTGGTTAGAGTCTTGTGGTTAGAGCCTAGTGGTTAGAGTCTAGTGGTTAGAGTGTAGTGGTTAGAGTCTGATGGTTAGAGTCTAGTGGTTAGAGTCTAGTGGTTAGAGTCTAGTGGTTAGAGTCTGATGGTTAGAGTCTGATGGTTAGAGTCTAGTGGTTAGAGTCTAGTGGTTAGAGTCTAGTGGTTAGAATCTAGTGGTCAGAGCCTAGTGGTTAGAATCTGGTGGTCAGAGTCTAGTCGTTAGAATCTAGTGGTTAGAGTCTAGTGGTTAGAGTCTAGTGGTTAGAGTCTAGTGGTTAGAGTCTGATGGTTAGAGTCTAGTGGTTAGAGTCTAGTGGTTAGAGTCTGATGGTTAGAGTCTGATGGTTAGAGTCTAGTGGTTAGAGTCTAGTGGTTAGAGTCTGATGGTTAGAATCTAGTGGTTAGAGTCTAGTGGTTAGAGTCTAGTGGTTAGAGTCTAGTGGTTAGAGTCTAGTGGTTAGAGTCTTGTGGTTAGAGCCTAGTGGTTAGAGTCTAGTGGTTAGAGTGTAGTGGTTAGAGTCTAATGGTTAGAGTCTAGTGGTTAGAGTCTAGTGGTTAGAGTCTAGTGGTTAGAGTCTGATGGTTAGAGTCTGATGGTTAGAGTCTAGTGTTTAGAGTCTAGTGGTTAGAGTCTAGTGGTTAGAATCTAGTGGTCAGAGCCTAGTGGTTAGAGTCTGGTGGTCAGAGTCTGGTGGTCAGAGTCTAGTGGTTAGAATCTAGTGGTTAGAGTCTAGTGGTTAGAGTCTAGTGGTTAGAGTCTAGTGGTTAGAGTCTGATGGTTAGAGTCTAGTGGTTAGAGTCTAGTGGTTAGAGTCTGATGGTTAGAGTCTGATGGTTAGAGTCTAGTGGTTAGAGTCTGATGGTTAGAGTCTAGTGGTTAGAGTCTAGTGGTTAGAGTCTAGTGGTTAGAGTCTAGTGGTTAGAGTCTAGTGGTTAGAGTCTAGTGGTTAGAGTCTAGTGGTTAGAGTCTGATGGTTAGAGTCTAGTGGTTAGAGTCTAGTGGTTAGAGTCTGATGGTTAGAGTCTAGTGGTTAGAGTCTTGTGGTTAGAGCCTAGTGGTTAGAGTCTAGTGGTTAGAGTCTAGTGGTTAGAGTCTAGTGGTTAGAGTCTAGTGGTTAGAGTCTAGTGGTTAGAGTCTAGTGGTTAGAGTCTAGTGGTTAGAGCCTAGTGGTTAGAGTCTAGTGGTTAGAGTCTAGTGGTTAGAGCCTAGTGGTTAGAGTCTAGTGGTTAGAGTCTAGTGGTCAGAGTCTAGTGGTTAGAGTCTAGTGGTTAGAGTGTACTGGTTAGAGTCTCGTGGTTAGAGTCTAGTGGTTAGAGTCTGATGGTTAGAGTCTAGTGGTTAGAGTCTGATGGTTAGAGTCTAGTGGTTAGAGTCTAGTGGTTAGAGTCTGATGGTTAGAGTCTAGTGGTTAGAGTCTTGTGGTTAGAGCCTAGTGGTTAGAGTCTAGTGGTTAGAGTCTAGTGGTTAGAGTCTAGTGGTTAGAGTCTAGTGGTTAGAGTCTAGTGGTTAGAGTCTGATGGTTAGAGTCTAGTGGTTAGAGTCTTGTGGTTAGAGCCTAGTGGTTAGAGTCTAGTGGTTAGAGTCTAGTGGTTAGAGTCTAGTGGTTAGAGTCTAGTGGTTAGAGTCTAGTGGTTAGAGTCTAGTGGTTAGAGTCTAGTGGATAGAGTGTAGTGGTTAGAGTCTGATGGTTAGAGTCTAGTGGTTAGAGTCTAGTGGTTAGAGTCTAGTGGTTAGAGTCTGATGGTTAGAGTCTGATGGTTAGAGTCTAGTGGTTAGAGTCTAGTGGTTAGAGTCTAGTGGTCAGAGCCTAGTGGTTAGAGTCTGGTGGTCAGAGTCTAGTGGTTAGAATCTAGTGGTTAGAGTCTAGTGGTTAGAGTCTAGTGGTTAGAGTCTAGTGGTTAGAGTCTGATGGTTAGAGTCTAGTGGTTAGAGTCTAGTGGTTAGAGTCTGATGGTTAGAGTCTGATGGTTAGAGTCTAGTGGTTAGAGTCTAGTGGTTAGAGTCTGATGGTTAGAGTCTAGTGGTTAGAGTCTAGTGGTTAGAGTCTAGTGGTTAGAGTCTAGTGGTTAGAGTCTAGTGGTTAGAGTCTAGTGGTTAGAGTCTAGTGGTTAGAGTCTAGTGGTTAGAGTCTGATGGTTAGAGTCTAGTGGTTAGAGTCTAGTGGTTAGAGTCTGATGGTTAGAGTCTAGTGGTTAGAGTCTTGTGGTTAGAGCCTAGTGGTTAGAGTCTAGTGGTTAGAGTGTAGTGGTTAGAGTCTGATGGTTAGAGTCTAGTGGTTAGAGTCTAGTGGTTAGAGTCTAGTGGTTAGAGTCTGATGGTTAGAGTCTGATGGTTAGAGTCTAGTGGTTAGAGTCTAGTGGTTAGAGTCTAGTGGTTAGAATCTAGTGGTCAGAGCCTAGTGGTTAGAATCTGGTGGTCAGAGTCTAGTCGTTAGAATCTAGTGGTTAGAGTCTAGTGGTTAGAGTCTAGTGGTTAGAGTCTAGTGGTTAGAGTCTGATGGTTAGAGTCTAGTGGTTAGAGTCTAGTGGTTAGAGTCTGATGGTTAGAGTCTGATGGTTAGAGTCTAGTGGTTAGAGTCTAGTGGTTAGAGTCTGATGGTTAGAATCTAGTGGTTAGAGTCTAGTGGTTAGAGTCTAGTGGTTAGAGTCTAGTGGTTAGAGTCTAGTGGTTAGAGTCTTGTGGTTAGAGCCTAGTGGTTAGAGTCTAGTGGTTAGAGTGTAGTGGTTAGAGTCTAATGGTTAGAGTCTAGTGGTTAGAGTCTAGTGGTTAGAGTCTAGTGGTTAGAGTCTGATGGTTAGAGTCTGATGGTTAGAGTCTAGTGTTTAGAGTCTAGTGGTTAGAGTCTAGTGGTTAGAATCTAGTGGTCAGAGCCTAGTGGTTAGAGTCTGGTGGTCAGAGTCTGGTGGTCAGAGTCTAGTGGTTAGAATCTAGTGGTTAGAGTCTAGTGGTTAGAGTCTAGTGGTTAGAGTCTAGTGGTTAGAGTCTGATGGTTAGAGTCTAGTGGTTAGAGTCTAGTGGTTAGAGTCTGATGGTTAGAGTCTGATGGTTAGAGTCTAGTGGTTAGAGTCTGATGGTTAGAGTCTAGTGGTTAGAGTCTAGTGGTTAGAGTCTAGTGGTTAGAGTCTAGTGGTTAGAGTCTAGTGGTTAGAGTCTAGTGGTTAGAGTCTAGTGGTTAGAGTCTAGTGGTTAGAGTCTGATGGTTAGAGTCTAGTGGTTAGAGTCTAGTGGTTAGAGTCTGATGGTTAGAGTCTAGTGGTTAGAGTCTTGTGGTTAGAGCCTAGTGGTTAGAGTCTAGTGGTTAGAGTCTAGTGGTTAGAGTCTAGTGGTTAGAGTCTAGTGGTTAGAGTCTAGTGGTTAGAGTCTAGTGGTTAGAGTCTAGTGGTTAGAGTCTAGTGGTTAGAGTCTAGTGGTTAGAGTCTAGTGGTTAGAGTGTAGTGGTTAGAGTCTAGTGGTTAGAGTCTGATGGTTAGAGTCTGATGGTTAGAGTCTGATGGTTAGAGTCTAGTGGTTAGAGTCTGATGGTTAGAGTCTAGTGGTTAGAGTCTAGTGGTTAGAGTCTAGTGGTTAGAGTCTAGTGGTTAGCGTCTAGTGGTTAGAGTGTTGGGCCAGTAACATGCAGGTAGTCTGGTGGTTAGAGTCTAGTGGTTAGAGCCTAGTGGTTAGAGTCTAGTGGTTAGAGTCTAGTGGTTAGAGTCTTGTGGTTAGAGTCTAGTGGTTAGAGTCTGATGGTTAGAGTCTAGTGGTTAGAGTCTAGTGGTTAGAGTCTAGTGGTTAGAGTCTAGTGGTTAGAGTCTAGTGGTTAGAGTCTAGTGGTTAGAGTCTAGTGGTTAGAGTCTGATGGTTAGAGTCTAGTGGTTAGAGTCTAGTGGTTAGAGTCTGATGGTTAGAGTCTAGTGGTTAGAGTCTTGTGGTTAGAGCCTAGTGGTTAGAGTCTAGTGGTTAGAGTCTAGTGGTTAGAGTCTAGTGGTTAGAGTCTAGTGGTTAGAGTCTAGTGGTTAGAGTCTAGTGGTTAGAGTCTAGTGGTTAGAGTCTAGTGGTTAGAGTCTAGTGGCTAGAGTCTAGTGGTTAGAGTCTAGTGGTTAGAGTCTGATGGTTAGAGTCTGATGGTTAGAGTCTAGTGGTTAGAGTCTAGTGGTTAGAGTCTGATGGTTAGAGTCTAGTGGTTAGAGTCTAGTGGTTAGAGTCTAGTGGTTAGAGTCTAGTGGTTAGCGTCTAGTGGTTAGAGTGTTGGGCCAGTAACATGCAGGTAGTCTGGTGGTTAGAGTCTAGTGGTTAGAGCCTAGTGGTTAGAGTCTAGTGGTTAGAGTCTAGTGGTTAGAGTCTAGTGGTTAGAGCCTAGTGGTTAGAGTCTAGTGGTTAGAGTCTAGTGGTTAGAGTCTAGTGGTTAGAGTCTAGTGGTTAGAGTCTAGTGGTTAGAGTCTAGTGGTTAGAACCTAGTGGTTAGAGTCTAGTGGTTAGAGCCTAGTGGTTAGAGTCTAGTTGTTAGAGTCTAGTGGTTAGAGTCTAGTGGTTAGAGTCTAGTGGTTAGCGTCTAGTGGTTAGAGTGTTGGGCCAGTAACATGCAGGTAGTCTAGTGGTTAGAGTCTAGTGGTTAGAGTCTAGTGGTTAGAGTCTAGTGGTTAGAATCTAGTGGTTAGAGGCTAGTGGTTAGAGGCTAGTGGTTAGAGTCTAGTGGTTAGAGCCTAGTGGTTAGAGTCTAGTGGTTAGAGTCTAGTGGTTAGAATCTAGTGGTTCGAGTCTAGTGGTTAGAGTCTAGTGGTCAGAGTCTAGTGGTTAGAGTCTAGTGGTTAGAGTCTAGTGGTCAGAGTCTAGTGGTTAGAGTCTAGTGGTTAGAGTCTAGTGGTTAGAGTCTAGTGGTTAGAGTCTAGTGGTTAGAGTCTAGTGGTTAGAGTGTAGTGGCTAGAGTCTAGTGGTTAGAGTCTAGTGGTTAGAGTCTGATGGTTAGAGTCTGATGGTTAGAGTCTAGTGGTTAGAGTCTAGTGGTTAGAGTCTGATGGTTAGAGTCTAGTGGTTAGAGTCTAGTGGTTAGAGTCTAGTGGTTAGAGTCTAGTGGTTAGCGTCTAGTGGTTAGAGTGTTGGGCCAGTAACATGCAGGTAGTCTGGTGGTTAGAGTCTAGTGGTTAGAGCCTAGTGGTTAGAGTCTAGTGGTTAGAGTCTAGTGGTTAGAGTCTTGTGGTTAGAGTCTAGTGGTTAGAGTCTGATGGTTAGAGTCTAGTGGTTAGAGTCTAGTGGTTAGAGTCTAGTGGTTAGAGTCTAGTGGTTAGAGTCTAGTGGTTAGAGTCTAGTGGTTAGAGTCTAGTGGTTAGAGTCTAGTGGTTAGAGTCTAGTGGTTAGAGTCTGATGGTTAGAGTCTAGTGGTTAGAGTCTAGTGGTTAGAGTCTGATGGTTAGAGTCTAGTGGTTAGAGTCTTGTGGTTAGAGCCTAGTGGTTAGAGTCTAGTGGTTAGAGTCTAGTGGTTAGAGTCTAGTGGTTAGAGTCTAGTGGTTAGAGTCTAGTGGTTAGAGTCTAGTGGTTAGAGTCTAGTGGTTAGAGTCTAGTGGTTAGAGTCTAGTGGCTAGAGTCTAGTGGTTAGAGTCTAGTGGTTAGAGTCTGATGGTTAGAGTCTGATGGTTAGAGTCTAGTGGTTAGAGTCTAGTGGTTAGAGTCTGATGGTTAGAGTCTAGTGGTTAGAGTCTAGTGGTTAGAGTCTAGTGGTTAGAGTCTAGTGGTTAGCGTCTAGTGGTTAGAGTGTTGGGCCAGTAACATGCAGGTAGTCTGGTGGTTAGAGTCTAGTGGTTAGAGCCTAGTGGTTAGAGTCTAGTGGTTAGAGTCTAGTGGTTAGAGTCTAGTGGTTAGAGCCTAGTGGTTAGAGTCTAGTGGTTAGAGTCTAGTGGTTAGAGTCTAGTGGTTAGAGTCTAGTGGTTAGAGTCTAGTGGTTAGAGTCTAGTGGTTAGAGTCTAGTGGTTAGAGTCTAGTGGTTAGAGTCTAGTGGTTAGAGTCTAGTGGTTAGAGTCTGATGGTTAGAGTCTGATGTTTAGAGTCAAGTGGTTAGAGTCTAGTGGTTAGAACCTAGTGGTTAGAGTCTAGTGGTTAGAGCCTAGTGGTTAGAGTCTAGTTGTTAGAGCCTAGTGGTTAGAGTCTAGTGGTTAGAGTCTAGTGGTTAGAGTCTGATGGTTAGAGTCTGATGTTTAGAGTCAAGTGGTTAGAGTCTAGTGGTTAGAGTCTAGTGGTTAGAACCTAGTGGTTAGAGTCTAGTGGTTAGAGCCTAGTGGTTAGAGTCTAGTTGTTAGAGCCTAGTGGTTAGAGTCTAGTGGTTAGAGTCTAGTGGTTAGCGTCTAGTGGTTAGAGTGTTGGGCCAGTAACATGCAGGTAGTCTAGTGGTTAGAGTCTAGTGGTTAGAGTCTAGTGGTTAGAGTCTAGTGGTTAGAGTCTAGTGGTTAGAGTGTAGTGGCTAGAGTCTAGTGGTTAGAGTCTAGTGGTTAGAGTCTGATGGTTAGAGTCTGATGGTTAGAGTCTGATGGTTAGAGTCTAGTGGTTAGAGTCTAGTGGTTAGAGTCTGATGGTTAGAGTCTAGTGGTTAGAGTCTAGTGGTTAGAGTCTAGTGGTTAGAGTCTAGTGGTTAGCGTCTAGTGGTTAGAGTGTTGGGCCAGTAACATGCAGGTAGTCTGGTGGTTAGAGTCTAGTGGTTAGAGCCTAGTGGTTAGAGTCTAGTGGTTAGAGTCTAGTGGTTAGAGTCTTGTGGTTAGAGTCTAGTGGTTAGAGTCTGATGGTTAGAGTCTAGTGGTTAGAGTCTAGTGGTTAGAGTCTAGTGGTTAGAGTCTAGTGGTTAGAGTCTAGTGGTTAGAGTCTAGTGGTTAGAGTCTAGTGGTTAGAGTCTAGTGGTTAGAGTCTAGTGGTTAGAGTCTGATGGTTAGAGTCTAGTGGTTAGAGTCTAGTGGTTAGAGTCTGATGGTTAGAGTCTAGTGGTTAGAGTCTTGTGGTTAGAGCCTAGTGGTTAGAGTCTAGTGGTTAGAGTCTAGTGGTTAGAGTCTAGTGGTTAGAGTCTAGTGGTTAGAGTCTAGTGGTTAGAGTCTAGTGGTTAGAGTCTAGTGGTTAGAGTCTAGTGGTTAGAGTCTAGTGGCTAGAGTCTAGTGGTTAGAGTCTAGTGGTTAGAGTCTGATGGTTAGAGTCTGATGGTTAGAGTCTAGTGGTTAGAGTCTAGTGGTTAGAGTCTGATGGTTAGAGTCTAGTGGTTAGAGTCTAGTGGTTAGAGTCTAGTGGTTAGAGTCTAGTGGTTAGCGTCTAGTGGTTAGAGTGTTGGGCCAGTAACATGCAGGTAGTCTGGTGGTTAGAGTCTAGTGGTTAGAGCCTAGTGGTTAGAGTCTAGTGGTTAGAGTCTAGTGGTTAGAGTCTAGTGGTTAGAGCCTAGTGGTTAGAGTCTAGTGGTTAGAGTCTAGTGGTTAGAGTCTAGTGGTTAGAGTCTAGTGGTTAGAGTCTAGTGGTTAGAGTCTAGTGGTTAGAGTCTAGTGGTTAGAGTCTAGTGGTTAGAGTCTGATGGTTAGAGTCTGATGTTTAGAGTCAAGTGGTTAGAGTCTAGTGGTTAGAACCTAGTGGTTAGAGTCTAGTGGTTAGAGCCTAGTGGTTAGAGTCTAGTTGTTAGAGCCTAGTGGTTAGAGTCTAGTGGTTAGAGTCTAGTGGTTAGCGTCTAGTGGTTAGAGTGTTGGGCCAGTAACATGCAGGTAGTCTAGTGGTTAGAGTCTAGTGGTTAGAGTCTAGTGGTTAGAGTCTAGTGGTTAGAGTCTAGTGGTTAGAATCTAGTGGTTAGAGTCTAGTGGTTAGAGGCTAGTGGTTAGAGTCTAGTGGTTAGAGCCTAGTGGTTAGAGTCTAGTGGTTAGAGTCTAGTGGTTAGAATCTAGTGGTTAGAGTCTAGTGGTTAGAGTCTAGTGGTTAGAGTCTGATGGTTAGAGTCTGATGGTTAGAGTCTAGTGGTTAGAGTCTAGTGGTTAGAGTCTGATGGTTAGAGTCTAGTGGTTAGAGTCTAGTGGTTAGAGTCTAGTGGTTAGAGTCTAGTGGTTAGCGTCTAGTGGTTAGAGTGTTGGGCCAGTAACATGCAGGTAGTCTGGTGGTTAGAGTCTAGTGGTTAGAGCCTAGTGGTTAGAGTCTAGTGGTTAGAGTCTAGTGGTTAGAGTCTTGTGGTTAGAGTCTAGTGGTTAGAGTCTGATGGTTAGAGTCTAGTGGTTAGAGTCTAGTGGTTAGAGTCTAGTGGTTAGAGTCTAGTGGTTAGAGTCTAGTGGTTAGAGTCTAGTGGTTAGAGTCTAGTGGTTAGAGTCTAGTGGTTAGAGTCTGATGGTTAGAGTCTAGTGGTTAGAGTCTAGTGGTTAGAGTCTGATGGTTAGAGTCTAGTGGTTAGAGTCTTGTGGTTAGAGCCTAGTGGTTAGAGTCTAGTGGTTAGAGTCTAGTGGTTAGAGTCTAGTGGTTAGAGTCTAGTGGTTAGAGTCTAGTGGTTAGAGTCTAGTGGTTAGAGTCTAGTGGTTAGAGTCTAGTGGCTAGAGTCTAGTGGTTAGAGTCTAGTGGTTAGAGTCTGATGGTTAGAGTCTGATGGTTAGAGTCTAGTGGTTAGAGTCTAGTGGTTAGAGTCTGATGGTTAGAGTCTAGTGGTTAGAGTCTAGTGGTTAGAGTCTAGTGGTTAGAGTCTAGTGGTTAGCGTCTAGTGGTTAGAGTGTTGGGCCAGTAACATGCAGGTAGTCTGGTGGTTAGAGTCTAGTGGTTAGAGCCTAGTGGTTAGAGTCTAGTGGTTAGAGTCTAGTGGTTAGAGTCTAGTGGTTAGAGCCTAGTGGTTAGAGTCTAGTGGTTAGAGTCTAGTGGTTAGAGTCTAGTGGTTAGAGTCTAGTGGTTAGAGTCTAGTGGTTAGAGTCTAGTGGTTAGAGTCTAGTGGTTAGAGTCTAGTGGTTAGAGTCTAGTGGTTAGAGTCTAGTGGTTAGAGTCTGATGGTTAGAGTCTGATGTTTAGAGTCAAGTGGTTAGAGTCTAGTGGTTAGAACCTAGTGGTTAGAGTCTAGTGGTTAGAGCCTAGTGGTTAGAGTCTAGTTGTTAGAGCCTAGTGGTTAGAGTCTAGTGGTTAGAGTCTAGTGGTTAGCGTCTAGTGGTTAGAGTGTTGGGCCAGTAACATGCAGGTAGTCTAGTGGTTAGAGTCTAGTGGTTAGAGTCTAGTGGTTAGAGTCTAGTGGTTAGAGTCTAGTGGTTAGAATCTAGTGGTTAGAGGCTAGTGGTTAGAGGCTAGTGGTTAGAGTCTAGTGGTTAGAGCCTAGTGGTTAGAGTCTAGTGGTTAGAGTCTAGTGGTTAGAATCTAGTGGTTAGAGTCTAGTGGTTAGAGTCTAGTGGTCAGAGTCTAGTGGTTAGAGTCTAGTGGTTAGAGTCTAGTGGTCAGAGTCTAGTGGTTAGAGTCTAGTGGTTAGAGTCTAGTGGTTAGAATCTAGTGGTTAGAGTCTAGTGGTTAGAGTCTAGTGGTTAGAGTCTAGTGGTTAGAGTGTAGTGGTTAGAGCCTAGTGGTTAGAGCCTAGTGGTTAGAGCCTAGTGGTTAGAGCCTAGTGGTTAGAGTCTAGTGATTAGAGTCTAGTGGTTAGAGTCTAGTGGTTAGAGTCTAGTGGTTAGAGTCTAGTGCTTAGAGTCTAGTGGTTAGAGTCTAGTGGTCAGAGTGTTGGGCCAGTAACATGCAGGTAGACTAGTGGTTAGAGTCTAGTGGTTAGAGTCTACTGGTCAGAGTCTAGTGGTTAGAGTCTAGTGGTTAGAGTCTAGTGGTTAGAGTCTAGTGGTTAGAGCCTAGTGGTTAGAGTCTAGTGGTTAGAGTCTAGTGGTTAGAGTCTAGTGGTTAAAGTCTAGTGGTTAGAGCCTAGTGGTTAGAGTCTGATGGTTAGAGTCTAGTGGTTAGAGTCTAGTGGTCAGAGTCTAGTGGTTAGAGCCTAGTGGTTAGAGTCTAGTGGTTAGAGTCTAGTGGTTAGAGTCTAGTGGTTAGAGTGTAGTGGCTAGAGTCTAGTGGTTAGAGTCTAGTGGTTAGAGTCTGATGGTTAGAGTCTGATGGTTAGAGTCTAGTGGTTAGAGTCTAGTGGTTAGAGTCTGATGGTTAGAGTCTAGTGGTTAGAGTCTAGTGGTTAGAGTCTAGTGGTTAGAGTCTAGTGGTTAGCGTCTAGTGGTTAGAGTGTTGGGCCAGTAACATGCAGGTAGTCTGGTGGTTAGAGTCTAGTGGTTAGAGACTAGTGGTTAGAGTCTAGTGGTTAGAGTCTAGTGGTTAGAGTCTAGTGGTTAGAGCCTAGTGGTTAGAGTCTAGTGGTTAGAGTCTAGTGGTTAGAGTCTAGTGGTTAGAGTCTAGTGGTTAGAGTCTAGTGGTTAGAGTCTAGTGGTTAGAGTCTAGTGATTAGAGTCTAGTGGTTAGAGTCTAGTGGTTAGAGTCTAGTGGTTAGAGTCTGATGGTTAGAGTCTGATGGTTAGAGTCTGATGTTTAGAGTCAAGTGGTTAGAGTCTAGTGGTTAGAACCTAGTGGTTAGAGTCTAGTGGTTAGAGTCTAGTGGTTAGAGTCTAGTTGTTAGAGCCTAGTGGTTAGAGTCTAGTGGTTAGAGTCTAGTGGTTAGCGTCTAGTGGTTAGAGTGTTGGGCCAGTAACATGCAGGTAGTCTAGTGGTTAGAGTCTAGTGGTTAGAGTCTAGTGGTTAGAGTCTAGTGGTTAGAGTCTAGTGGTTAGAATCTAGTGGTTAGAGGCTAGTGGTTAGAGGCTAGTGGTTAGAGTCTAGTGGTTAGAGCCTAGTGGTTAGAGTCTAGTGGTTAGAGTCTAGTGGTTAGAGTCTAGTGGTTAGAATCTAGTGGTTAGAGTCTAGTGGTTAGAGTCTAGTGGTCAGAGTCTAGTGGTTAGAGTCTAGTGGTTAGAGTCTAGTGGTCAGAGTCTAGTGGTTAGAGTCTAGTGGTTAGAGTCTAGTGGTTAGAGTCTAGTGGTTAGAGCCTAGTGGTTAGAGTCTAGTGGTTAGAGTCTAGTGGTTAGAGTGTAGTGGTTAGAGCCTAGTGGTTAGAGTCTAGTGGTTAGAGCCTAGTGGTTAGAGCCTAGTGGTTAGAGTCTAGTGGTTAGAGTCTAGTGGTTAGAGTCTAGTGGTTAGAGTCTAGTGCTTAGAGTCTAGTGGTTAGAGTCTAGTGGTCAGAGTGTTGGGCCAGTAACATGCAGGTAGACTAGTGGTTAGAGTCTAGTGGTTAGAGTCTACTGGTCAGAGTCTAGTGGTTAGAGTCTAGTGGTTAGAGTCTAGTGGTTAGAGTCTAGTGGTTAGAGCCTAGTGGTTAGAGTCTAGTGGTTAGAGTCTAGTGGTTAGAGTCTAGTGGTTAGAGTCTAGTGGTTAGAGCCTAGTGGTTAGAGTCTGATGGTTAGAGTCTAGTGGTTAGAGTCTAGTGGTCAGAGTCTAGTGGTTAGAGCCTAGTGGTTAGAGTCTAGTGGTTAAAGTCTAGTGGTTAGAGCCTAGTGGTTAGAGTCTAGTGGTCAGAGTCTAGTGGTCAGAGTCTAGTGGTTAGCGTCTAGTGGTTAGAGTGTTGGGCCAGTAACATGCAGGTAGTCTGGTGGTTAGAGTCTAGTGGTTAGAGTCTAGTGGTTAGAGTCTAGTGGTTAGAGCCTAGTGGTTAGAGTCTAGTGGTTAGAGTCTAGTGGTTAGAGTCTAGTGGTTAGAATCTAGTGGTTAGAGTCTAGTGGTTAGAGTCTAGTGGTTAGAGTCTAGTGGTTAGAGTCTAGTGGTTAGAGTCTAGTGGTTAGAGTCTAGTGGTTAGAGTCTAGTGGTTAGAGTCTAGTGGTTAGAGTCTGATGGTTAGAGTCTAGTGGTTAGAGTCTAGTGGTTAGAGTCTAGTGGTTTGAGTCTAGTGCTTAGAGTCTAGTGGTTAGAGTCTAGTGGTCAGAGTGTTGGGCCAGTAACGTGCAGGTAGACTAGTGGTTAGAGTCTAGTGGTTAGAGTCTAGTGGTTAGAGTCTAGTGGTTAGAGTCTAGTGGTCAGAGTCTAGTGGTTAGAGTCTAGTGGTTAGAACCTAGTGGTTAGAGTCTAGTGGTTAGAGCCTAGTGGTTAGAGTCTAGTTGTTAGAGCCTAGTGGTTAGAGTCTAGTGGTTAGAGTCTAGTGGTTAGCGTCTAGTGGTTAGAGTGTTGGGCCAGTAACATGCAGGTAGTCTAGTGGTTAGAGTCTAGTGGTTAGAGTCTAGTGGTTAGAGTCTAGTGGTTAGAGTCTAGTGGTTAGAATCTAGTGGTTAGAGGCTGGTGGTTAGAGGCTAGTGGTTAGAGTCTAGTGGTTAGAGCCTAGTGGTTAGAGTCTAGTGGTTAGAGTCTAGTGGTTAGAATCTAGTGGTTAGAGTCTAGTGGTTAGAGTCTAGTGGTCAGAGTCTAGTGGTTAGAGTCTAGTGGTTAGAGTCTAGTGGTCAGAGTCTAGTGGTTAGAGTCTAGTGGTTAGAGTCTAGTGGTTAGAGTCTAGTGGTTAGAGTCTAGTGGTTAGAGTCTAGTGGTTAGAGTCTAGTGGTTAGAGTCTAGTGCTTAGAGTCTAGTGGTTAGAGTCTAGTGGTTAGAGTCTAGTGGTTAGAGTGTAGTGGTTAGCGTCTAGTGGTTAGAGTCTAGTGGTCAGAGTGTTGGGCCAGTAACATGCAGGTAGACTAGTGGTTAGAGTCTAGTGGTTAGAGTCTACTGGTCAGAGTCTAGTGGTCAGAGTCTAGTGGTTAGAGTCTAGTGGTTAGAGTCTAGTGGTTAGAGCCTAGTGGTTAGAGTCTAGTGGTTAGAGTCTAGTGGTTAGAGTCTAGTGGTTAGAGCCTAGTGGTTAGAGTCTGATGGTTAGAGTCTAGTGGTTAGAGTCTAGTGGTCAGAGTCTAGTGGTTAGAGTCTAGTGGTTAGAGTCTAGTGGTTAGAGTCTAGTGGTTAGAACCTAGTGGTTAGAGTCTAGTGGTTAGAGTCTAGTGGTTAGAGCCTAGTGGTTAGAGTCTAGTGGTCAGAGTCTAGTGGTCAGAGTCTAGTGGTTAGCGTCTAGTGGTTAGAGTGTTGGGCCAGTAACATGCAGGTAGTCTGGTGGTTAGAGTCTAGTGGTTAGAGCCTAGTGGTTAGAGTCTAGTGGTTAGAGTCTAGTGGTTAGAGTCTGATGGTTAGAGTCTAGTGGTTAGAGTCTAGTGGTTAGAGTCTGATGGTTAGAGTCTGATGGTTAGAGTCTAGTGGTTAGAGTCTAGTGGTTAGAGTCTGATGGTTAGAATCTAGTGGTTAGAGTCTAGTGGTTAGAGTCTAGTGGTTAGAGTCTAGTGGTTAGAGTCTAGTGGTTAGAGTCTTGTGGTTAGAGCCTAGTGGTTAGAGTCTAGTGGTTAGAGTGTAGTGGTTAGAGTCTAATGGTTAGAGTCTAGTGGTTAGAGTCTAGTGGTTAGAGTCTAGTGGTTAGAGTCTGATGGTTAGAGTCTGATGGTTAGAGTCTAGTGGTTAGAGTCTAGTGGTTAGAGTCTAGTGGTTAGAATCTAGTGGTCAGAGCCTAGTGGTTAGAGTCTGGTGGTCAGAGTCTGGTGGTCAGAGTCTAGTGGTTAGAATCTAGTGGTTAGAGTCTAGTGGTTAGAGTCTAGTGGTTAGAGTCTAGTGGTTAGAGTCTGATGGTTAGAGTCTAGTGGTTAGAGTCTAGTGGTTAGAGTCTGATGGTTAGAGTCTGATGGTTAGAGTCTAGTGGTTAGAGTCTAGTGGTTAGAGTCTGATGGTTAGAGTCTAGTGGTTAGAGTCTAGTGGTTAGAGTCTAGTGGTTAGAGTCTAGTGGTTAGAGTCTAGTGGTTAGAGTCTAGTGGTTAGAGTCTAGTGGTTAGAGTCTAGTGGTTAGAGTCTAGTGGTTAGAGTCTGATGGTTAGAGTCTAGTGGTTAGAGTCTAGTGGTTAGAGTCTGATGGTTAGAGTCTAGTGGTTAGAGTCTTGTGGTTAGAGCCTAGTGGTTAGAGTCTAGTGGTTAGAGTCTAGTGGTTAGAGTCTAGTGGTTAGAGTCTAGTGGTTAGAGTCTAGTGGTTAGAGTCTAGTGGTTAGAGTCTAGTGGTTAGAGTCTAGTGGTTAGAGTCTAGTGGTTAGAGTGTAGTGGCTAGAGTCTAGTGGTTAGAGTCTAGTGGTTAGAGTCTGATGGTTAGAGTCTGATGGTTAGAGTCTAGTGGTTAGAGTCTAGTGGTTAGAGTCTGATGGTTAGAGTCTAGTGGTTAGAGTCTAGTGGTTAGAGTCTAGTGGTTAGAGTCTAGTGGTTAGCGTCTAGTGGTTAGAGTGTTGGGCCAGTAACATGCAGGTAGTCTGGTGGTTAGAGTCTAGTGGTTAGAGCCTAGTGGTTAGAGTCTAGTGGTTAGAGTCTAGTGGTTAGAGTCTAGTGGTTAGAGCCTAGTGGTTAGAGTCTAGTGGTTAGAGTCTAGTGGTTAGAGTCTAGTGGTTAGAGTCTAGTGGTTAGAGTCTAGTGGTTAGAGTCTAGTGTTTAGAGTCTAGTGGTTAGAGTCTAGTGGTTAGAGTCTAGTGGTTAGAGTCTAGTGGTTAGAGTCTAGTGGTTAGAGTCTGATGGTTAGAGTCTGATGGTTAGAGTCTGATGTTTAGAGTCAAGTGGTTAGAGTCTAGTGGTTAGAACCTAGTGGTTAGAGTCTAGTGGTTAGAGCCTAGTGGTTAGAGTCTAGTTGTTAGAGCCTAGTGGTTAGAGTCTAGTGGTTAGAGTCTAGTGGTTAGCGTCTAGTGGTTAGAGTGTTGGGCCAGTAACATGCAGGTAGTCTAGTGGTTAGAGTCTAGTGGTTAGAGTCTAGTGGTTAGAGTCTAGTGGTTAGAGTCTAGTGGTTAGAGTCTAGTGGTTAGAATCTAGTGGTTAGAGGCTAGTGGTTAGAGTCTAGTGGTTAGAGCCTAGTGGTTAGAGTCTAGTGGTTAGAGTCTAGTGGTTAGAATCTAGTGGTTAGAGTCTAGTGGTTAGAGTCTAGTGGTCAGAGTCTAGTGGTTAGAGTCTAGTGGTTAGAGTCTAGTGGTCAGAGTCTAGTGGTTAGAGTCTAGTGGTTAGAGTCTAGTGGTTAGAGTCTAGTGGTTAGAGTCTAGTGGTTAGAGTCTAGTGGTTAGCGTCTAGTGGTTAGAGTGTAGTGGTTAGAGCCTAGTGGTTAGAGTCTAGTGGTTAGAGCCTAGTGGTTAGAGCCTAGTGGTTAGAGTCTAGTGGTTAGAGTCTAGTGGTTAGAGTCTAGTGGTTAGAGTCTAGTGCTTAGAGTCTAGTGGTTAGAGTCTAGTGGTCAGAGTGTTGGGCCAGTAACATGCAGGTAGACTAGTGGTTAGAGTCTAGTGGTTAGAGTCTAGTGGTCAGAGTCTAGTGGTTAGAGTCTAGTGGTTAGAGTCTAGTGGTTAGAGTCTAGTGGTTAGAGTCTAGTGGTTAGAGCCTAGTGGTTAGAGTCTAGTGGTTAGAGTCTAGTGGTTAGAGTCTAGTGGTTAGAGTCTAGTGGTTAGAGCCTAGTGGTTAGAGTCTGATGGTTAGAGTCTAGTGGTTAGAGTCTAGTGGTCAGAGTCTAGTGGTTAGAGCCTAGTGGTTAGAGTCTAGTGGTTAGAGTCTAGTGGTTAGAGTCTAGTGGTTAGAGTGTAGTGGCTAGAGTCTAGTGGTTAGAGTCTAGTGGTTAGAGTCTGATGGTTAGAGTCTGATGGTTAGAGTCTAGTGGTTAGAGTCTGATGGTTAGAGTCTAGTGGTTAGAGTCTAGTGGTTAGAGTCTAGTGGTTAGAGTCTAGTGGTTAGCGTCTAGTGGTTAGAGTGTTGGGCCAGTAACATGCAGGTAGTCTGGTGGTTAGAGTCTAGTGGTTAGAGCCTAGTGGTTAGAGTCTAGTGGTTATAGTCTAGTGGTTAGAGTCTAGTGGTTAGAGCCTAGTGGTTAGAGTCTAGTGGTTAGAGTCTAGTGGTTAGAGTCTAGTGGTTAGAGTCTAGTGGTTAGAGTCTAGTGGTTAGAGTCTAGTGGTTAGAGTCTAGTGGTTAGAGTCTAGTGATTAGAGTCTAGTGGTTAGAGTCTAGTGGTTAGAGTCTAGTGGTTAGAGTCTGATGGTTAGAGTCTGATGGTTAGAGTCTGATGTTTAGAGTCAAGTGGTTAGAGTCTAGTGGTTAGAATCTAGTGGTTAGAGTCTAGTGGTTAGAGCCTAGTGGTTAGAGTCTAGTTGTTAGAGCCTAGTGGTTAGAGTCTAGTGGTTAGAGTCTAGTGGTTAGCGTCTAGTGGTTAGAGTGTTGGGCCAGTAACATGCAGGTAGTCTAGTGGTTAGAGTCTAGTGGTTAGAGTCTAGTGGTTAGAGTCTAGTGGTTAGAGTCTAGTGGTTAGAATCTAGTGGTTAGAGGCTAGTGGTTAGAGGCTAGTGGTTAGAGTCTAGTGGTTAGAGCCTAGTGGTTACAGTCTAGTGGTTAGAGTCTAGTGGTTAGAATCTAGTGGTTAGAGTCTAGTGGTTAGAGTCTAGTGGTCAGAGTCTAGTGGTTAGAGTCTAGTGGTTAGAGTCTAGTGGTCAGAGTCTAGTGGTTAGAGTCTAGTGGTTAGAGTCTAGTGGTTAGAGTCTAGTGGTTAGAGTCTAGTGGTTAGAGTCTAGTGGTTAGAGTCTAGTGGTTAGAGTGTAGTGGTTAGAGTGTAGTGGTTAGAGCCTAGTGGTTAGAGTCTAGTGGTTAGAGCCTAGTGGTTAGAGCCTAGTGGTTAGAGTCTAGTGGTTAGAGTCTAGTGGTTAGAGTCTAGTGGTTAGAGTCTAGTGCTTAGAGTCTAGTGGTCAGAGTGTTGGGCCAGTAACATGCAGGTAGACTAGTGGTTAGAGTCTAGTGGTTAGAGTCTACTGGTCAGAGTCTAGTGGTTAGAGTCTAGTGGTTAGAGTCTAGTGGTTAGAGTCTAGTGGTTAGAGCCTAGTGGTTAGAGTCTAGTGGTTAGAGCCTAGTGGTTAGAGTCTGACGGTTAGAGTCTAGTGGTTAGAGTCTAGTGGTTAGAGCCTAGTGGTTAGAGTCTAGTGGTTAGAGCCTAGTGGTTAGAGCCTAGTGGTTAGAGTCTAGTGGTTAGAGTCTAGTGGTTAGAGCCTAGTGGTTAGAGTCTAGTGGTTAGAGTCTAGTGGTTAGAGTCTAGTGGTTAGCGTCTAGTGGTTAGAGTGTTGGGCCAGTAACATGCAGGTAGTCTAGTGGTTAGAGTCTAGTGGTTAGAGTCTAGTGGTTAGAGTCTAGTGGTTAGAGGCTAGTGGTTAGAGGCTAGTGGTTAGAGTCTAGTGGTTAGAGCCTAGTGGTTAGAGTCTAGTGGTTAGAGCCTAGTGGTTAGAGTCTAGTGGTTAGAGTCTAGTGGTCAGAGTCTAGTGGTTAGAGTCTAGTGGTTAGAGCCTAGTGGTTAGAGTCTAGTGGTTAGAGTCTAGTGGTTTGAGTCTAGTGCTTAGAGTCTAGTGGTTAGAGTCTAGTGGTCAGAGTGTTGGGCCAGTAACGTGCAGGTAGACTAGTGGTTAGAGTCTAGTGGTTAGAGTCTAGTGGTTAGAGTCTAGTGGTTAGAGTCTAGTGGTCAGAGTCTAGTGGTTAGAGTCTAGTGGTTAGAACCTAGTGGTTAGAGTCTAGTGGTTAGAGCCTAGTGGTTAGAGTCTAGTTTTTAGAGCCTAGTGGTTAGAGTCTAGTGGTTAGCGTCTAGTGGTTAGAGTGTTGGGCCAGTAACATGCAGGTAGTCTAGTGGTTAGAGTCTAGTGGTTAGAGTCTAGTGGTTAGAGTCTAGTGGTTAGAGTCTAGTGGTTAGAATCTAGTGGTTAGAGTCTAGTGGTTAGAGTCTAGTGGTCAGAGTCTAGTGGTTAGAGTCTAGTGGTTAGAGTCTAGTGGTCAGAGTCTAGTGGTTAGAGTCTAGTGGTTAGAGTCTAGTGGTTAGAGTCTAGTGGTTAGAGTCTAGTGGTTAGAGTCTAGTGGTTAGAGTCTAGTGGTTAGAGTCTAGTGGTTAGAGTCTAGTGGTTAGAGTCTAGTGCTTAGAGTCTAGTGGTTAGAGTCTAGTGGTTAGAGTGTAGTGGTTAGCGTCTAGTGGTTAGAGTCTAGTGGTCAGAGTGTTGGGCCAGTAACATGCAGGTAGACTAGTGGTTAGAGTCTAGTGGTTAGAGTCTACTGGTCAGAGTCTAGTGGTCAGAGTCTAGTGGTTAGAGTCTAGTGGTTAGAGTCTAGTGGTTAGAGCCTAGTGGTTAGAGTCTAGTGGTTAGAGTCTAGTGGTTAGAGTCTAGTGGTTAGAGCCTAGTGGTTAGAGTCTGATGGTTAGAGTCTAGTGGTTAGAGTCCAGTGGTCAGAGTCTAGTGGTCAGAGTCTAGTGGTTAGAGTCTAGTGGTTAGAGTCTAGTGGTTAGAGTCTAGTGGTTAGAACCTAGTGGTTAGAGTCTAGTGGTTAGAGTCTAGTGGTTAGAGTCTAGTGGTTAGAGTCTAGTGGTCAGAGTCTAGTGGTCAGAGTCTAGTGGTTAGCGTCTAGTGGTTAGAGTGTTGGGCCAGTAACATGCAGGTAGTCTGGTGGTTAGAGTCTAGTGGTTAGAGCCTAGTGGTTAGAGTCTAGTGGTTAGAGTCTAGTGGTTAGAGCCTAGTGGTTAGAGTCTAGTGGTTAGAGTCTAGTGGTTAGAATCTAGTGGTTAGAGTCTAGTGGTTAGAGTCTAGTGGTTAGAGTCTAGTGGTTAGAGTCTAGTGGTTAGAGTCTAGTGGTTAGAGTCTAGTGGTTAGAGTCTAGTGGTTAGAGTCTAGTGGTTAGAGTCTAGTGGTTAGAGTCTGATGGTTAGAGTCTAATGGTTAGAGTCTGATGGTTAGAGTCTAGTGGTTAGAGCCTAGTGGTTAGAGTCTAGTGGTTAGAGCCTAGTGGTTAGAGTCTAGTGGTTAGAGCCTAGTGGTTAGAGTCTAGTGGTTAGAGTCTAGTGGTTAGAGTCTAGTGGTTAGCGTCTAGTGGTTAGAGTGTTGGGCCAGTAACATGCAGGTAGTCTAGTGGTTAGAGTCTAGTGGTTAGAGTCTAGTGGTTAGAGTCTAGTGGTTAGAGTCTAGTGGTTAGAGGCTAGTGGTTAGAGTCTAGTGGTTAGAGTCTAGTGGTTAGAGCCTAGTGGTTAGAGCCTAGTGGTTAGAGTCTAGTGGTTAGAGTCTAGTGGTCAGAGTCTAGTGGTTAGAGTCTAGTGGTTAGAGCCTAGTGGTTAGAGTCTAGTGGTTAGAGTCTAGTGGTTTGAGTCTAGTGCTTAGAGTCTAGTGGTTAGAGTCTAGTGGTCAGAGTGTTGGGCCAGTAACGTGCAGGTAGACTAGTGGTTAGAGTCTAGTGGTTAGAGTCTAGTGGTTAGAGTCTACTGGTTAGAGTCTAGTGGTTAGAGTCTAGTGGTTAGAGTCCAGTGTTTAGAGTCTAGTGGTTAGAGCCTAGTGGTTAGAGTCTAGTGGTTAGAGTCTAGTGGTTAGAGTCTAGTGGTTAGAGTCTAGTGGTCAGAGTTTAGTGGTTAGAGTCTAGTGGTTAGAGTCTAGTGGTTAGAGTGTAGTGGTTAGAGTCTAGTGGTTAGAGTCTAGTGGTTAGAGCCTAGTGGTTAGAGTCTGATGGTTAGAGTCTAGTGGTTAGAGTCTAGTGGTTAGAGTCTAGTGGTTAGAGCCTAGTGGTTAGAGTCTGGTGGTCAGAGTCTAGTGGTTAGAATCTAGTGGTTAGAGTCTAG
Organism: Salvelinus alpinus; assembly: GCF_045679555.1. Classification (NCBI taxonomy): domain Eukaryota; kingdom Metazoa; phylum Chordata; class Actinopteri; order Salmoniformes; family Salmonidae; genus Salvelinus; species Salvelinus alpinus. Next base: position 5,297,545 of record NC_092105.1, on the reverse strand, counting down.
TGGTTAGAGTCTAGTGGTTAGAGTCTAGTGGTTAGAGTCTAGTGGTTAGAGTCTAGTGGTCAGAGTCTAGTGGTTAGAATCTAGTCTTTAGAGTCTAGTGGTTAGAGTCTAGTGGTTAGAGTCTGATGGTTAGAGTCTGATGGTTAGAGTCTAGTGGTTAGAGTCTAGTGGTTAGAGTCTGATGGTTAGAGTCTAGTGGTTAGAGTCTAGTGGTTAGAGTCTAGTGGTTAGAGTCTAGTGGTTAGCGTCTAGTGGTTAGAGTGTTGGGCCAGTAACATGCAGGTAGTCTGGTGGTTAGAGTCTAGTGTTTAGAGCCTAGTGGTTAGAGTCTAGTGGTTAGAGCCTAGTGGTTAGAGTCTAGTGGTTAGAGCCTAGTGGTTAGAGCCTAGTGGTTAGAGTCTAGTGGTTAGAGTCTAGTGGTTAGAGTCTAGTGGTTAGAGTCTAGTGGTTAGAGTCTAGTGGTTAGAGCCTAGTGGTTAGAGCCTAGTGGTTAGAGTCTAGTGGTTAGAGTCTAGTGGTTAGAGTCTAGTGGTTAGAGTCTAGTGGTTAGAGTCTAGTGGTTAGAGTCTAGTGGTTAGAGTCTAGTGGTTAGAGTCTAGTGGTTAGAGCCTAGTGGTTAGAGCCTAGTGGTTAGAGTCTAGTGGTTAGAGGCTAGTGGTTAGAGTCTAGTGGTTAGAGTCTAGTGGTTAGAATCTAGTGGTTAGAGTCTAGTGGTCAGAGTCTAGTGGTCAGAGTCTAGTGGTCAGAGTCTAGTGGTCAGAGTCTAGTGGTTAGAGTCTAGTGGTTAGAGTCTAGTGGTTAGAGTCTAGTGGTTAGAGTCTAGTGGTTAGAGTCTAGTGGTTAGAGTCTAGTGGTTAGAGTCTAGTGGTTAGAGTCTAGTGGTTAGAGTCTGATGGTTAGAGTCTGATGGTTAGAGTCTGATGGTTAGAGTCTAGTGGTTAGAGCCTAGTGGTTAAAGTCTAGTGGTTAGAGCCTAGTGGTTAGAGCCTAGTGGTTAGAGTCTAGTGGTTAGAGCCTAGTGGTTAGAGTCTAGTGGTTAGAGTCTAGTGGTTAGAGTCTAGTGCTTAGAGTCTAGTGGTTAGAGTCTAGTGGTCAGAGTGTTGGGCCAGTAACATGCAGGTAGACTAGTGGTTAGAGTCTAGTGGTTAGAGTCTACTGGTCAGAGTCTAGTGGTTAGAGTCTAGTGGTTAGAGTCTAGTGGTTAGAGTCTAGTGGTTAGAGTCTAGTGGTTAGAGTCTAGTGGTTAGAGTCTAGTGGTTAGAGTCTGATGGTTAGAGTCTGATGGTTAGAGTCTAGTGGTTAGAGTCTAGTGGTTAGAGTCTGATGGTTAGAGTCTAGTGGTTAGAGTCTAGTGGTTAGAGTCTAGTGGTTAGAGTCTAGTGGTTAGAGTCTAGTGGTTAGCGTCTAGTGGTTAGAGTTTTGGGCCAGTAACATGCAGGTAGTCTGGTGGTTAGAGTCTAGTGGTTAGAGCCTAGTGGTTAGAGTCTAGTGGTTAGAGTCTAGTGGTTAGAGTCTAGTGGTTAGAGCCTCGTGCCCGTAACATACAGGTAGTCTCGTGGTTAGAGTCTAGTGGTTAGAGTCTAGTGGTTAGAGTCTAGTGGTTAGAGTCTAGTGGTTAGAGTCTAGTGGTTAGAGTTTAGTGGTTAGAGTCTAGTGGTTAGAGTCTAGTGGTTAGAGTCTGATGGTTAGAGTCTGATGGTTAGAGTCTGATGGTTAGAGTCTGATGGTTAGAGTCTGATGGTTAGAGTCTGATGGTTAGAGTCTAGTGGTTAGAGCCTAGTGGTTAGAGCCTAGTGGTTAGAGCCTAGTGGTTAGAGCCTAGTGGTTAGAGCCTAGTGGTTAGAGTCTAGTGGTTAGAGTCTAGTGGTTAGCGTCTAGTGGTTAGAGTGTTGGGCCAGTAACATGCAGGTAGTCTAGTGGTTAGAGTCTAGTGGTTAGAGTCTAGTAGTTAGAGTCTAGTGGTTAGAGGCTAGTGGTTAGAGTCTAGTGGTTAGAGGCTAGTGGTTAGAGTCTAGTGGTTAGAGCCTAGTGGTTAGAGTCTAGTGGTTAGAGTGTAGTGGTTAGAATCTAGTGGTTAGAGTCTAGTGGTCAGAGTCTAGTGGTTAGAGTCTAGTGGTTAGAGTCTAGTGGTTAGAGTCTAGTGGTTAGAGTCTAGTGGTTAGAGTCTAGTGGTTAGAGTCTAGTGGTTAGAGTGTAGTGGTTAGAGCCTAGTGGTTAGAGTCTAGTGGTTAGAGCCTAGTGGTTAGAGTCTAGTGGTTAGAGCCTAGTGGTTAGAGTCTAGTGGTTAGAGTCTAGTGGTTAGAGTCTAGTGCTTAGAGCCTAGTGGTTAGAGTCTAGTGGTTAGAGTCTAGTGGTTTGAGTCTAGTGCTTAGAGTCTAGTGGTTAGAGTCTAGTGGTCAGAGTGTTGGGCCAGTAACGTGCAGGTAGACTAGTGGTTAGAGTCTAGTGGTTAGAGTCTAGTGGTTAGAGCCTAGTGGTTAGAGTCTAGTGGTTAGAGTCTAGTGGTTAGAGTGTACTGGTCAGAGTCTAGTGGTCAGAGTCTAGTGGTTAGAGTCTAGTGGTTAGAGTCTAGTGGTTAGAGTCTAGTGGTTAGAGTCTAGTGGTTAGAGTCTAGTGCTTAGAGCCTAGTGGTTAGAGTCTAGTGGTTAGAGTCTAGTGGTTAGAGTCTAGTGGTTAGAGTCTAGTGGTTAGAGTGTAGTGGTTAGAGTCTAGTGGTTAGAGTCTAGTGCTTAGAGCCTAGTGGTTAGAGTCTAGTGGTTAGAGCCTAGTGGTTAGAGTCTAGTGGTTAGAGCCTAGTGGTTAGAGTCTAGTGGTTAGAGTCTAGTGGTTAGAGTCTAGTGCTTAGAGCCTAGTGGTTAGAGTCTAGTGGTTAGAGTCTAGTGGTTTGAGTCTAGTGCTTAGAGTCTAGTGGTTAGAGTCTAGTGGTCAGAGTGTTGGGCCAGTAACGTGCAGGTAGACTAGTGGTTAGAGTCTAGTGGTTAGAGTCTAGTGGTTAGAGTCTACTGGTCAGAGTCTAGTGGTCAGAGTCTAGTGGTTAGAGTCTAGTGGTTAGAGTCTAGTGGTTAGAGCCTAGTGGTTAGAGTCTAGTGGTTAGAGTCTAGTGGTTAGAGTCCAGTGGTTAGAGTCTAGTGGTTAGAGTCTAGTGGTTAGAGTCTAGTGGTTAGAGTCTAGTGGTTAGAGTCCAGTGGTTAGAGTCTAGTGGTTAGAGTCTAGTGGTTAGAGCCTAGTGGTTAGAGTCTAGTGGTTAGAGCCTAGTGGTTAGAGTCTAGTGGTTAGAGTCTAGTGGTTAGAATCTAGTGGTCAGAGCCTAGTGGTTAGAGTCTGGTGGTCAGAGTCTAGTGGTTAGAATCTAGTGGTTAGAGTCTAGTGGTTAGAGTCTAGTGGTTAGAGTCTAGTGGTTAGAGTCTAGTGGTTAGAGTCTAGTGGTCAGAGTCTAGTGGTTAGAGTCTAGTGGTTAGAGTCTAGTGGTTAGAGTCTAGTGGTTAGAGTCTAGTGGTTAGAGTCTAGTGGTTAGAGTGTAGTGGTTAGAGTCTGATGGTTAGAGTCTAGTGGTTAGAATCTAATGGTTAGAGTCTGATGGTTAGAGTCTGATGGTTAGAGTCTAGTGGTTAGAGTCTAGTGGTTAGAGTCTGATGGTTAGAGTCTAGTGGTTAGAGTCTAGTGGTTAGAGTCTAGTGGTTAGAGTCTAGTGGTTAGCGTCTAGTGGTTAGAGTGTTGGGCCAGTAACATGCAGGTAGTCTGGTGGTTAGAGTCTAGTGGTTAGAGTCTAGTGGTTAGAGCCTAGTGGTTAGAGTCTAGTGGTTAGAGTCTAGTGGTTAGAGTCTAGTGGTTAGAGTCTAGTGGTTAGAGTCTAGTGGTTAGAGCCTAGTGGTTAGAGCCTAGTGGTTAGATTCTAGTGGTTAGAGTCTAGTGGTTAGAGTCTAGTGGTTAGAGTCTAGTGGTTAGAGTCTAGTGGTTAGAGTCTAGTGGTTAGAGTCTAGTGGTTAGAGTCTAGTGGTTAGAGTCTAGTGGTTAGCGTCTAGTGGTTAGAGTGTTGGGCCAGTAACATGCAGGTAGTCTGGTGGTTAGAGTCTAGTGTTTAGAGCCTAGTGGTTAGAGTCTAGTGGTTAGAGCCTAGTGGTTAGAGTCTAGTGGTTAGAGCCTAGTGGTTAGAGCCTAGTGGTTAGAGTCTAGTGGTTAGAGTCTAGTGGTTAGAGTCTAGTGGTTAGAGTCTAGTGGTTAGAGTCTAGTGGTTAGAGCCTAGTGGTTAGAGCCTAGTGGTTAGATTCTAGTGGTTAGAGTCTAGTGGTTAGAGTCTAGTGGTTAGAGTCTAGTGGTTAGAGTCTAGTGGTTAGAGTCTAGTGGTTAGAGTCTAGTGGTTAGAGTCTAGTGGTTAGAGCCTAGTGGTTAGAGCCTAGTGGTTAGAGTCTAGTGGTTAGAGGCTAGTGGTTAGAGTCTAGTGGTTAGAGTCTAGTGGTTAGAATCTAGTGGTTAGAGTCTAGTGGTCAGAGTCTAGTGGTCAGAGTCTAGTGGTCAGAGTCTAGTGGTTAGAGTCTAGTGGTTAGAGTCTAGTGGTTAGAGTCTAGTGGTTAGAGTCTAGTGGTTAGAGTCTAGTGCTTAGAGTCTAGTGGTTAGAGTCTAGTGGTTAGAGTCTAGTGGTTTGAGTCTAGTGCTTAGAGTCTAGTGGTTAGAGGCTAGTGGTCAGAGTGTTGGGCCAGTAACGTGCAGGTAGACTAGTGGTTAGAGTCTAGTGGTTAGAGTCTAGTGGTTAGAGTCTACTGGTCAGAGTCTAGTGGTCAGAGTCTAGTGGTTAGAGTCTAGTGGTTAGAGTCTAGTGGTTAGAGCCTAGTGGTTAGAGTCTAGTGGTTAGAGTCTAGTGGTTAGAGTCCAGTGGTTAGAGTCTAGTGGTTAGAGTCTAGTGGTTAGAGTCTAGTGGTTAGAGTCTAGTGGTTAGAGTCCAGTGGTTAGAGTCTAGTGGTTAGAGTCTAGTGGTTAGAGCCTAGTGGTTAGAGTCTAGTGGTTAGAGCCTAGTGGTTAGAGTCTAGTGGTTAGAGTCTAGTGGTTAGAATCTAGTGGCCAGAGCCTAGTGGTTAGAGTCTGGTGGTCAGAGTCTAGTGGTTAGAATCTAGTGGTTAGAGTCTAGTGGTTAGAGTCTAGTGGTTAGAGTCTAGTGGTTAGAGTCTAGTGGTTAGAGTCTAGTGGTCAGAGTCTAGTGGTTAGAGTCTAGTGGTTAGAGTCTAGTGGTTAGAGTCTAGTGGTTAGAGTCTAGTGGTTAGAGTCTAGTGGTTAGAGTGTAGTGGTTAGAGTCTGATGGTTAGAGTCTAGTGGTTAGAATCTAATGGTTAGAGTCTGATGGTTAGAGTCTGATGGTTAGAGTCTAGTGGTTAGAGTCTAGTGGTTAGAGTCTGATGGTTAGAGTCTAGTGGTTAGAGTCTAGTGGTTAGAGTCTAGTGGTTAGAGTCTAGTGGTTAGCGTCTAGTGGTTAGAGTGTTGGGCCAGTAACATGCAGGTAGTCTGGTGGTTAGAGTCTAGTGGTTAGAGTCTAGTGGTTAGAGCCTAGTGGTTAGAGTCTAGTGGTTAGAGTCTAGTGGTTAGAGTCTAGTGGTTAGAGTCTAGTGGTTAGAGTCTAGTGGTTAGAGCCTAGTGGTTAGAGTCTAGTGGTTAGAGCCTAGTGGTTAGAGTCTAGTGGTTAGAGTCTAGTGGTTAGAGTCCAGTGGTTAGAGTCTAGTGGTTAGAGTCTAGTGGTTAGAGTCTAGTGGTTAGAGTCTAGTGGTTAGAGTCTAGTGGTTAGAGTCCAGTGGTTAGAGTCTAGTGGTTAGAGTCTAGTGGTTAGAGCCTAGTGGTTAGAGTCTAGTGGTTAGAGCCTAGTGGTTAGAGTCTAGTGGTTAGAGTCTAGTGGTTAGAATCTAGTGGCCAGAGCCTAGTGGTTAGAGTCTGGTGGTCAGAGTCTAGTGGTTAGAATCTAGTGGTTAGAGTCTAGTGGTTAGAGTCTAGTGGTTAGAGTCTAGCGGTTAAAGTCTAGTGGTTAGAGTCTAGTGGTCAGAGTCTAGTGGTTAGAGTCTAGTGGTTAGAGTCTAGTGGTTAGAGTCTAGTGGTTAGAGTCTAGTGGTTAGAGTCTAGTGGTTAGAGTCTAGTGGTTAGAATCTAATGGTTAGAGTCTGATGGTTAGAGTCTGATGGTTAGAGTCTAGTGGTTAGAGTCTAGTGGTTAGAGTCTGATGGTTAGAGTCTAGTGGTTAGAGTCTAGTGGTTAGAGTCTAGTGGTTAGAGTCTAGTGGTTAGCGTCTAGTGGTTAGAGTGTTGGGCCAGTAACATGCAGGTAGTCTGGTGGTTAGAGTCTAGTGGTTAGAGTCTAGTGGTTAGAGCCTAGTGGTTAGAGTCTAGTGGTTAGAGTCTAGTGGTTAGAGTCTAGTGGTTAGAGTCTAGTGGTTAGAGTCTAGTGGTTAGAGCCTAGTGGTTAGAGCCTAGTGGTTAGATTCTAGTGGTTAGAGTCTAGTGGTTAGAGTCTAGTGGTTAGAGTCTAGTGGTTAGAGTCTAGTGGTTAGAGTCTAGTGGTTAGAGTCTAGTGGTTAGAGTCTAGTGGTTAGAGTCTAGTGGTTAGAGTCTAGTGGTTAGAGTCTAGTGGTTAGAGTCTAGTGGTTAGAGTCTAGTGGTTAGCGTCTAGTGGTTAGAGTGTTGGGCCAGTAACATGCAGGTAGTCTGGTGGTTAGAGTCTAGTGTTTAGAGCCTAGTGGTTAGAGTCTAGTGGTTAGAGCCTAGTGGTTAGAGTCTAGTGGTTAGAGCCTAGTGGTTAGAGCCTAGTGGTTAGAGTCTAGTGGTTAGAGTCTAGTGGTTAGAGTCTAGTGGTTAGAGTCTAGTGGTTAGAGTCTAGTGGTTAGAGCCTAGTGGTTAGAGCCTAGTGGTTAGATTCTAGTGGTTAGAGTCTAGTGGTTAGAGTCTAGTGGTTAGAGTCTAGTGGTTAGAGTCTAGTGGTTAGAGTCTAGTGGTTAGAGTCTAGTGGTTAGAGTCTAGTGGTTAGAGCCTAGTGGTTAGAGCCTAGTGGTTAGAGTCTAGTGGTTAGAGGCTAGTGGTTAGAGTCTAGTGGTTAGAGTCTAGTGGTTAGAATCTAGTGGTTAGAGTCTAGTGGTCAGAGTCTAGTGGTTAGAGTCTAGTGGTTAGAGTCTAGTGGTTAGAGTCTAGTGGTTAGAGCCTAGTGGTTAGAGCCTAGTGGTTAGAGTCTAGTGGTTAGAGGCTAGTGGTTAGAGTCTAGTGGTTAGAGTCTAGTGGTTAGAATCTAGTGGTTAGAGTCTAGTGGTCAGAGTCTAGTGGTCAGAGTCTAGTGGTCAGAGTCTAGTGGTCAGAGTCTAGTGGTTAGAGTCTAGTGGTTAGAGTCTAGTGGTTAGAGTCTAGTGGTTAGAGTCTAGTGGTTAGAGTCTAGTGGTTAGAGTCTAGTGGTTAGAGTCTAGTGGTTAGAGTCTAGTGGTTAGAGTCTAGTGGTTAGAGTCTAGTGGTTAGAGTCTGATGGTTAGAGTCTGATGGTTAGAGTCTGATGGTTAGAGTCTAGTGGTTAGAGCCTAGTGGTTAAAGTCTAGTGGTTAGAGCCTAGTGGTTAGAGCCTAGTGGTTAGAGTCTAGTGGTTAGAGCCTAGTGGTTAGAGTCTAGTGGTTAGAGTCTAGTGGTTAGAGTCTAGTGCTTAGAGTCTAGTGGTTAGAGTCTAGTGGTCAGAGTGTTGGGCCAGTAACATGCAGGTAGACTAGTGGTTAGAGTCTAGTGGTTAGAGTCTACTGGTCAGAGTCTAGTGGTTAGAGTCTAGTGGTTAGAGTCTAGTGGTTAGAGTCTAGTGGTTAGAGTCTAGTGGTTAGAGTCTAGTGGTTAGAGTCTAGTGGTTCGAGTCTGATGGTTAGAGTCTGATGGTTAGAGTCTAGTGGTTAGAGTCTAGTGGTTAGAGTCTGATGGTTAGAGTCTAGTGGTTAGAGTCTAGTGGTTAGAGTCTAGTGGTTAGAGTCTAGTGGTTAGCGTCTAGTGGTTAGAGTGTTGGGCCAGTAACATGCAGGTAGTCTGGTGGTTAGAGTCTAGTGGTTAGAGCCTAGTGGTTAGAGTCTAGTGGTTAGAGTCTAGTGGTTAGAGTCTAGTGGTTAGAGCCTAGTGGTTAGAGTCTAGTGGTTAGAGTCTAGTGGTTAGAGTCTAGTGGTTAGAGTCTAGTGGTTAGAGTCTAGTGGTTAGAGTTTAGTGGTTAGAGTCTAGTGGTTAGAGTCTAGTGGTTAGAGTCTGATGGTTAGAGTCTGATGGTTAGAGTCTGATGGTTAGAGTCTGATGGTTAGAGTCTGATGGTTAGAGTCTAGTGGTTAGAGCCTAGTGGTTAGAGCCTAGTGGTTAGAGCCTAGTGGTTAGAGCCTAGTGGTTAGAGCCTAGTGGTTAGAGTCTAGTGGTTAGAGTCTAGTGGTTAGCGTCTAGTGGTTAGAGTGTTGGGCCAGTAACATGCAGGTAGTCTAGTGGTTAGAGTCTAGTGGTTAGAGTCTAGTAGTTAGAGTCTAGTGGTTAGAGTCTAGTGGTTAGAGTCTAGTGGTTAGAGGCTAGTGGTTAGAGTCTAGTGGTTAGAGCCTAGTGGTTAGAGTCTAGTGGTTAGAGTCTAGTGGTTAGAATCTAGTGGTTAGAGTCTAGTGGTCAGAGTCTAGTGGTTAGAGTCTAGTGGTTAGAGTCTAGTGGTTAGAGTCTAGTGGTTAGAGTCTAGTGGTTAGAGTGTAGTGGTTAGAGCCTAGTGGTTAGAGTCTAGTGGTTAGAGCCTAGTGGTTAGAGTCTAGTGGTTAGAGCCTAGTGGTTAGAGTCTAGTGGTTAGAGTCTAGTGGTTAGAGTCTAGTGCTTAGAGCCTAGTGGTTAGAGTCTAGTGGTTAGAGTCTAGTGGTTTGAGTCTAGTGCTTAGAGTCTAGTGGTTAGAGTCTAGTGGTCAGAGTGTTGGGCCAGTAACGTGCAGGTAGACTAGTGGTTAGAGTCTAGTGGTTAGAGTCTAGTGGTTAGAGCCTAGTGGTTAGAGTCTAGTGGTTAGAGTCTAGTGGTTAGAGTGTACTGATCAGAGTCTAGTGGTCAGAGTCTAGTGGTTAGAGTCTAGTGGTTAGAGTCTAGTGGTTAGAGTCTAGTGGTTAGAGTCTAGTGGTTAGAGTCTAGTGGTTAGAGTCTAGTGGTTAGAGTGTAGTGGTTAGAGCCTAGTGGTTAGAGTCTAGTGGTTAGAGCCTAGTGGTTAGAGTCTAGTGGTTAGAGCCTAGTGGTTAGAGTCTAGTGGTTAGAGTCTAGTGGTTAGAGTCTAGTGGTTAGAGTCTAGTGCTTAGAGCCTAGTGGTTAGAGTCTAGTGGTTAGAGTCTAGTGGTTTGAGTCTAGTGCTTAGAGTCTAGTGGTTAGAGTCTAGTGGTCAGAGTGTTGGGCCAGTAACGTGCAGGTAGACTAGTGGTTAGAGTCTAGTGGTTAGAGTCTAGTGGTTAGAGTCTACTGGTCAGAGTCTAGTGGTCAGAGTCTAGTGGTCAGAGTCTAGTGGTTAGAGTCTAGTGGTTAGAGCCTAGTGGTTAGAGTCTAGTGGTTAGAGTCTAGTGGTTAGAGTCCAGTGGTTAGAGTCTAGTGGTTAGAGTCTAGTGGTTAGAGTCTAGTGGTTAGAGTCCAGTGGTTAGAGTCTAGTGGTTAGAGTCTAGTGGTTAGAGCCTAGTGGTTAGAGTCTAGTGGTTAGAGCCTAGTGGTTAGAGCCTAGTGGTTAGAGTCTAGTGGTTAGAGTCTAGTGGTTAGAATCTAGTGGTCAGAGCCTAGTGGTTAGAGTCTGGTGGTCAGAGTCTAGTGGTTAGAATCTAGTGGTTAGAGTCTAGTGGTTAGAGTCTAGTGGTTAGAGTCTAGTGGTTAGAGTCTAGTGGTTAGAGTCTAGTGGTTAGAGTCTAGTGGTCAGAGTCTAGTGGTTAGAGTCTAGTGGTTAGAGTCTAGTGGTTAGAGTCTAGTGGTTAGAGTCTAGTGGTTAGAGTCTAGTGGTTAGAGTGTAGTGGTTAGAGTCTGATGGTTAGAGTCTAGTGGTTAGAATCTAATGGTTAGAGTCTTATGGTTAGAGTCTGATGGTTAGAGTCTAGTGGTTAGAGTCTAGTGGTTAGAGTCTGATGGTTAGAGTCTAGTGGTTAGAGTCTAGTGGTTAGAGCCTAGTGGTTAGAGTCTAGTGGTTAGAGTCTAGTGGTTAGAGTCCAGTGGTTAGAGTCTAGTGGTTAGAGTCTAGTGGTTAGAGTCTAGTGGTTAGAGTCCAGTGGTTAGAGTCTAGTGGTTAGAGTCTAGTGGTTAGAGCCTAGTGGTTAGAGTCTAGTGGTTAGAGCCTAGTGGTTAGAGTCTAGTGGTTAGAGTCTAGTGGTTAGAATCTAGTGGTCAGAGCCTAGTGGTTAGAGTCTGGTGGTCAGAGTCTAGTGGTTAGAATCTAGTGGTTAGAGTCTAGTGGTTAGAGTCTAGTGGTTAGAGTCTAGTGGTTAGAGTCTAGTGGTTAGAGTCTAGTGGTCAGAGTCTAGTGGTTAGAGTCTAGTGGTTAGAGTCTAGTGGTTAGAGTCTAGTGGTTAGAGTCTAGTGGTTAGAGTGTAGTGGTTAGAGTCTGATGGTTAGAGTCTAGTGGTTAGAATCTAATGGTTAGAGTCTGATGGTTAGAGTCTGATGGTTAGAGTCTAGTGGTTAGAGTCTAGTGGTTAGAGCCTAGTGGTTAGAGTCTAGTGGTTAGAGCCTAGTGGTTAGAGTCTAGTGGTTAGAGCCTAGTGGTTAGAGTCTAGTGGTTAGAGCCTAGTGGTTAGAGCCTAGTGGTTAGAGTCTAGTGGTTAGAGTCTAGTGGTTAGAGTCTAGTGGTTAGAGTCTAGTGGTTAGAGCCTAGTGGTTAGAGTCTAGTGGTTAGAGCCTAGTGGTTAGAGCCTAGTGGTTAGAGTCTAGTGGTTAGAGTCTAGTGGTTAGAGTCTAGTGGTTAGAGCCTAGTGGTTAGAGTCTAGTGGTTAGAGCCTAGTGGTTAGAGTCTAGTGGTTAGAGCCTAGTGGTTAGAGCCTAGTGGTTAGAGTCTAGTGGTTAGAGTCTAGTGGTTAGAGTCTAGTGGTTAGAGTCTAGTGGTTAGAGCCTAGTGGTTAGAGCCTAGTGGTTAGAGTGTAGTGGTTAGAGTCTAGTGGTTAGAGTCTAGTGGTTAGAGTCTAGTGGTTAGAGTCTAGTGGTTAGAGCCTAGTAGTTAGAGCCTAGTGGTTAGAGTCTAGTGGGTAGAGTCTAGTGGTTAGAGTCTAGTGGTTAGAGTCTAGTGGTTAGAGTCTAGTGGTTAGAGTCTAGTGGTTAGAGTCTAGTGGTTAGAGTCTAGTGGTTTGAGTCTAGTGGTTAGAGTCTAGTGGTTAGAGTCTAGTGGTTAGAGCCTAGTGGTTAGAGTCTAGTGGTTAGAGCCTAGTGGTTAGAGTCTAGTGGTTAGAGTCTAGTGGTTAGAATCTAGTGGTCAGAGTCTAGTGGTCAGAGTCTAGTGGTCAGAGTCTAGTGGTTAGAGTCTAGTGGTTAGAGTCTAGTGGTTAGAGTCTAGTGGTTAGAGTCTAGTGGTTCGAGTGTAGTGGTTAGAGCCTAGTGGTTAGAGTCTAGTGGTTAGAGCCTAGTGGTTAGAGTCTAGTGGTTAGAGCCTAGTGGTTAGAGTCTAGTGGTTAGAGTCTAGTGGTTAGAGTCTAGTGCTTAGAGTCTAGTGGTTAGAGTCTAGTGGTTTGAGTCTAGTGCTTAGAGTCTAGTGGTTAGAGTCTAGTGGTCAGAGTGTTGGGCCAGTAACGTGCAGGTAGACTAGTGGTTAGAGTCTAGTGGTTAGAGTCTAGTGGTTAGAGCCTAGTGGTTAGAGTCTAGTGGTTAGAGTCTAGTGGTTAGAGTGTACTGGTCAGAGTCTAGTGGTCAGAGTCTAGTGGTTAGAGTCTAGTGGTTAGAGTCTAGTGGTTAGAGTCTAGTGGTTAGAGTCTAGTGGTTAGAGTCTAGTGCTTAGAGCCTAGTGGTTAGAGTCTAGTGGTTAGAGTCTAGTGGTTAGAGTCTAGTGGTTAGAGTCTAGTGGTTAGAGTGTAGTGGTTAGAGCCTAGTGGTTAGAGTCTAGTGGTTAGAGTCTAGTGCTTAGAGCCTAGTGGTTAGAGTCTAGTGGTTAGAGCCTAGTGGTTAGAGTCTAGTGGTTAGAGCCTAGTGGTTAGAGTCTAGTGGTTAGAGTCTAGTGGTTAGAGTCTAGTGGTTAGAGTCTAGTGCTTAGAGCCTAGTGGTTAGAGTCTAGTGGTTAGAGTCTAGTGGTTTGAGTCTAGTGCTTAGAGTCTAGTGGTTAGAGTCTAGTGGTCAGAGTGTTGGGCCAGTAACGTGCAGGTAGACTAGTGGTTAGAGTCTAGTGGTTAGAGTCTAGTGGTTAGAGTCTACTGGTCAGAGTCTAGTGGTCAGAGTCTAGTGGTCAGAGTCTAGTGGTTAGAGTCTAGTGGTTAGAGTCTAGTGGTTAGAGCCTAGTGGTTAGAGTCTAGTGGTTAGAGTCTAGTGGTTAGAGTCCAGTGGTTAGAGTCTAGTGGTTAGAGTCTAGTGGTTAGAGTCTAGTGGTTAGAGTCCAGTGGTTAGAGTCTAGTGGTTAGAGTCTAGTGGTTAGAGCCTAGTGGTTAGAGTCTAGTGGTTAGAGCCTAGTGGTTAGAGTCTAGTGGTTAGAGTCTAGTGGTTAGAATCTAGTGGTCAGAGCCTAGTGGTTAGAGTCTGGTGGTCAGAGTCTAGTGGTTAGAATCTAGTGGTTAGAGTCTAGTGGTTAGAGTCTAGTGGTTAGAGTCTAGTGGTTAGAGTCTAGTGGTTAGAGTCTAGTGGTTAGAGTCTAGTGGTCAGAGTCTAGTGGTTAGAGTCTAGTGGTTAGAGTCTAGTGGTTAGAGTCTAGTGGTTAGAGTCTAGTGGTTAGAGTCTAGTGGTTAGAGTGTAGTGGTTAGAGTCTGATGGTTAGAGTCTAGTGGTTAGAATCTAATGGTTAGAGTCTGATGGTTAGAGTCTGATGGTTAGAGTCTAGTGGTTAGAGTCTAGTGGTTAGAGTCTGATGGTTAGAGTCTAGTGGTTAGAGTCTAGTGGTTAGAGTCTAGTGGTTAGAGTCTAGTGGTTAGCGTCTAGTGGTTAGAGTGTTGGGCCAGTAACATGCAGGTAGTCTGGTGGTTAGAGTCTAGTGGTTAGAGTCTAGTGGTTAGAGCCTAGTGGTTAGAGTCTAGTGGTTAGAGCCTAGTGGTTAGAGTCTAGTGGTTAGAGCCTAGTGGTTAGAGCCTAGTGGTTAGAGTCTAGTGGTTAGAGTCTAGTGGTTAGAGTCTAGTGGTTAGAGTCTAGTGGTTAGAGCCTAGTGGTTAGAGCCTAGTGGTTAGAGTGTAGTGGTTAGAGTCTAGTGGTTAGAGTCTAGTGGTTAGAGTCTAGTGGTTAGAGTCTAGTGGTTAGAGCCTAGTAGTTAGAGCCTAGTGGTTAGAGTCTAGTGGGTAGAGTCTAGTGGTTAGAGTCTAGTGGTTAGAGTCTAGTGGTTAGAGTCTAGTGGTTAGAGTCTAGTGGTTAGAGTCTAGTGGTTAGAGTCTAGTGGTTTGAGTCTAGTGGTTAGAGTCTAGTGGTTAGAGTCTAGTGGTTAGAGCCTAGTGGTTAGAGTCTAGTGGTTAGAGCCTAGTGGTTAGAGTCTAGTGGTTAGAGTCTAGTGGTTAGAATCTAGTGGTCAGAGTCTAGTGGTCAGAGTCTAGTGGTTAGAGTCTAGTGGTTAGAGTCTAGTGGTTAGAGTCTAGTGGTTAGAGTCTAGTGGTTAGAGTCTAGTGGTTATAGCCTAGTGGTTAAAGTCTAGTGGTTAGAGCCTAGTGGTTAGAGCCTAGTGGTTAGAGTCTAGTGGTTAGAGCCTAGTGGTTAGAGTCTAGTGGTTAGAGTCTAGTGGTTAGAGTCTAGTGCTTAGAGTCTAGTGGTTAGAGTCTAGTGGTCAAAGTGTTGGGCCAGTAACATGCAGGTAGACTAGTGGTTAGAGTCTAGTGGTTAGAGTCTACTGGTCAGAGTCTAGTGGTTAGAGTCTAGTGGTTAGAGTCTAGTGGTTAGAGTCTAGTGGTTAGAGTCTAGTGGTTAGAGTCTAGTGGTTAGAGTCTAGTGGTTAGAGTCTGATGGTTAGAGTCTGATGGTTAGAGTCTAGTGGTTAGAGTCTAGTGGTTAGAGTCTGATGGTTAGAGTCTAGTGGTTAGAGTCTAGTGGTTAGAGTCTAGTGGTTAGAGTCTAGTGGTTAGAGTCTAGTGGTTAGCGTCTAGTGGTTAGAGTTTTGGGCCAGTAACATGCAGGTAGTCTGGTGGTTAAAGTCTAGTGGTTAGAGCCTAGTGGTTAGAGTCTAGTGGTTAGAGTCTAGTGGTTAGAGTCTAGTGGTTAGAGCCTAGTGGTTAGAGTCTAGTGGTTAGAGTCTAGTGGTTAGAGTCTAGTGGTTAGAGTCTAGTGGTTAGAGTCTAGTGGTTAGAGTTTAGTGGTTAGAGTCTAGTGGTTAGAGTCTAGTGGTTAGAGTCTGATGGTTAGAGTCTGATGGTTAGAGTCTGATGGTTAGAGTCTAGTGGTTAGAGTCTAGTGGTTAGAGCCTAGTGGTTAGAGTCTAGTGGTTAGAGTCTAGTGGTTAGAGTCTAGTTGTTAGAGTGTTGGGCCAGTAACATGCAGGTAGTCTAGTGGTTAGAGTCTAGTGGTTAGAGTCTAGTGGTTAGAGTCTAGTGGTTAGAGCCTAGTGGTTAGAGCCTAGTGGTTCGAGTCTAGTGGTTAGAGTCTAGTGGTCAGTCTAGTGGTTAGAGTCTAGTGGTTAGAGCCTAGTGGTTAGAGTCTAGTGGTTAGAGTCTATTGGTTAGAGTCTAGTGGTTAGAGTCTAGTGGTTAGAGCCTAGTGGTTAGAGCCTAGTGGTTAGAGTCTAGTGGTTAGAGTGTTGGGCCAGTAACATGCAGGTAGTCTGGTGGTTAGAGTCTAGTGGTTAGAGCCTAGTGGTTAGAGTCTAGTGGTTAGAGTCTAGTGGTTAGAGTCTAGTGGTTAGAGTCTAGTGGTTAGAGTCTAGTGGTTAGAGTCTGATGGTTAGAGTCTGATGGTTAGAGTCTAGTGGTTAGAGTCTAGTGGTTAGAGTCTAGTGGTTAGAGTCTGATGGTTAGAGTCTAGTGGTTAGAGTCTAGTGGTTAGAGCCTAGTGGTTAGAGCCTAGTGGTTAGAGCCTAGTGGTTAGAGTCTAGTGGTTAGAGTCTAGTGGTTAGAGTCTAGTGGTTAGAGTCTAGTGGTTAGAGTCTAGTGGTTAGAGTCTAGTGGTTAGAGCGTAGTGGTTAGAGCGTAGTGGTTAGAGCCTAGTGGTCAGAGTCTAGTGGTCAGAGTCTAGTGGTCAGAGTCTAGTGGTTAGAGTCTAGTTGTTAGAGTCTAGCGGTTAGAGTCTAGCGGTTAGAGTCTAGCGGTTAGAGTCTAGCGGTTAGAGTCTAGTGGTTAGAGTCTAGTGGTCAGAGTCTAGTGGTTAGAGTGTTGGGCCAGTAACATGCAGGTAGTCTGGTGGTTAGAGTCTAGTGGTTAGAGCCTAGTGGTTAGAGTCTAGCTGTTAGAGTCTAGTGGTTAGAGCCTAGTGGTTAGAGTCTAGTGGTTAGAGTCTAGTGGTTAGAGTCTAGTGGTTAGAGTCTAGTGGTTAGAGTCTAGTGGTTAGAGTCTAGTTGTTAGAGTGTTGGGCCAGTAACATGCAGGTAGTCTAGTGGTTAGAGTCTGGTGGTTAGAGTCTAGTGGTTAGAGTCTAGTGGTTAGAGCCTAGTGGTTAGAGCCTATTGGTTAGAGTCTAGTGGTCAGAGTCTAGTGGTCAGAGTCTAGTGGTTAGAGTCTAGTGGTTAGAGTCTAGTGGTTAGAGTCTAGTGGTCAGAGTGTTGGGCCAGTAACATGCAGGTAGCCTAGTGGTTAGAGTCTAGTGGTTAGAGTCTAGTGGTCAGAGTCTAGTGGTTAGAGTCTAGTGGTTAGAGCCTAGTGGTTAGAGTCTAGTGGTTAGAGTCTAGTGGTTAGAGTCTAGTGGTTAGAGCCTAGTGGTTAGAGTCTTGTGGTTAGAGTCTAGTGGTTAGAGTCTGATGGTTAGAGTCTAGTGGTTAGAGTCTGATGGTTAGAGTCTAGTGGTTAGAGTCTGGTGGTTAGAGTCTAGTGGTTAGAGTCTAGTGGTTAGAGTCTAGTGGTTAGAGTCTAGTGGTTAGAGCCTAGTGGTTAGAGTCTAGTGGTTAGAGTCTAGTGGTTAGAGTCTAGTGGTTAGAGTCTAGTGGTTAGAGTCTAGTGGTTAGAGCGTAGTGGTTAGAGCGTAGTGGTTAGAGCCTAGTGGTCAGAGTCTAGTGGTCAGAGTCTAGTGGTCAGAGTCTAGTGGTTAGAGTCTAGTGGTTAGAGTCTAGCGGTTAGAGTCTAGCGGTTAGAGTCTAGCGGTTAGAGTCTAGCGGTTAGAGTCTAGTGGTTAGAGTCTAGTGGTCAGAGTCTAGTGGTTAGAGTGTTGGGCCAGTAACATGCAGGTAGTCTGGTGGTTAGAGTCTAGTGGTTAGAGCCTAGTGGTTAGAGTCTAGCTGTTAGAGTCTAGTGGTTAGAGCCTAGTGGTTAGAGTCTAGTGGTTAGAGTCTAGTGGTTAGAGTCTAGTGGTTAGAGTCTAGTGGTTAGAGTCTAGTGGTTAGAGTCTAGTTGTTAGAGTGTTGGGCCAGTAACATGCAGGTAGTCTAGTGGTTAGAGTCTGGTGGTTAGAGTCTAGTGGTTAGAGTCTAGTGGTTAGAGCCTAGTGGTTAGAGCCTATTGGTTAGAGTCTAGTGGTCAGAGTCTAGTGGTCAGAGTCTAGTGGTTAGAGTCTAGTGGTTAGAGTCTAGTGGTTAGAGTCTAGTGGTCAGAGTGTTGGGCCAGTAACATGCAGGTAGCCTAGTGGTTAGAGTCTAGTGGTTAGAGTCTAGTGGTCAGAGTCTAGTGGTTAGAGCCTAGTGGTTAGAGCCTAGTGGTTAGAGTCTAGTGGTTAGAGTCTAGTGGTTAGAGTCTAGTGGTTAGAGCCTAGTGGTTAGAGTCTTGTGGTTAGAGTCTAGTGGTTAGAGTCTGATGGTTAGAGTCTAGTGGTTAGAGTCTGATGGTTAGAGTCTAGTGGTTAGAGTCTGGTGGTTAGAGTCTAGTGGTTAGAGTCTAGTGGTTAGAGTCTAGTGGTTAGAGTCTAGTGGTTAGAGCCTAGTGGTTAGAGTCTGCCAACAACAACAAAATATAATCCAGTTCACTCTCACGTGTAGAATACACACGTGTACATGTGTGATTTTGGACAAATAAAAACACCTACGTTGTTATTATTATTGTTATTATTATTATGGTTATTGTTATTGTTATTGTTATTATTATTGTTATTGTTATTATTATTATTATTATTATTATTATTATTATTATTGTTATGGTTATTATTATTGTTATTATTATTATTGTTATTGTTATTGTTATTATTGTTATTGTTATTATTATTATTATTATTATTGTTATTATTAATATTATTGTTATTATTATTGTTATTGTTATTATTATTGTTATTATTATTATTATTATTATTATTGTTGTTGTTATTATTATTATTATTGTTATTATTGTTATTATTATTATTATTATTATTATTTTTGTTATTATTATTATTTTGTTATTAGTATTATTATTGTTATTGTTATTATTGTTATTATTATTGTTATTAATATTATTATTGTTATTATTATTGTTATTAATATTATTGTTGTTATTATTATTATTATTGTTATTATTGTTGTTATTATTATTATTATTGTTATTATTATTATTATTGTTATTATTATTATTGTTGTTATTATTATTATTGTTATTATTATTGTTATTATTATTCGTGGTACAAGGGATCACTGGTGTGGTTCTACGGACTATACTGATCCGCTGGTTTCCTGTTCTGTTTCTCAGCAGCTGTAGAGGTTTTAGCAGAGGGCTCCCGAGTCAGAGGGCTCCCGAGTCAGAGGGCTCCCGAGTCAGAGGGCTCCCGAGTCAGAGGGCTCCCGAGTCAGAGGGCTCCCGAGTCAGAGGGCTCCCGAGTGGCGCAGCGGTCTAAGGCACTGCATCTCAATGCAAGAGGCGTCACTACAGTCCCTGGTTAGAATCCAGGCTGCGTCACATCCGGCTGTGATTGGGAGTCCCGTAGGGCGGCGCACATTTGGCCCAGCATCGTCCGGGTTTGGCCCGGGGGGTAGGGCCGTCATTGTAAAACAGAATTTGTATTGAGCCGATCAGAGTTGTTATGTGAGAGCAGTTTACTTGACAGTGACAAGCAGAAGGAAGCGCTCTGGTATCACACATACTTTGTCCTGATAAGTTGGAATGCACTGTATCCTATAGTGAACAACAGCCCTGTGTACTGCTAACAGAGTGCTATCCAGTGTTGAAATACACTGAGTATACAAAACATTAAGAACACCTTCCTGATATTGAGTTGCACCCCCCCCCCATACACACTTTTGCCCTCAGAACAGCCTAAATTCTTCGGGGTATAGACCCTACAAGGTGTCGAAAGTGTTCCACAGGGATGTTGAGTCCAATGCTTCCCACAGTTGTGTCAAGTTGGCTGGATGTCCTTTGGGTGATGGACCATTCTGGATACACACAGGGAACTGAAACTGAGTGTGAAAGACCCAGCATCGTTGCAGTTCTTGACACAAACCGATGCGCCTGTCACCTACTACCATACCCCGTTCAAAGGCACTTAAATATTTTGTCTTGCCCCTTCACCCTCTGAATGACACACATACACAATCCATGTCTCAATTGTCTGGAGTCTTAAAATCTTTATTTTACCCGTCTCCGCCCCTTCATCTACACTGATTGAAGTGGATTTAACAAGTGACATCAACAAGGGATCATAGCTTTTACCTGGATTCACCTGGTCAGTCCCATGTGGAAAGAGCAGGTGTTCTTAATGTTTTGTCCACTCATGTCAATGTCTGTTAACCCAAGGCATGTTACACATTCAAGTGTACAAAATATCTAGGCTACTTTATAACTAGTATTTTCTGAATTATAACAAATTACTAGGCTACTATAGACTACCTTGACTAGCTTAATAATCACCCATGCAATTAGTTGTCCTGGCCATCGTTGTCATGCTTACAGTGTAACCCGGTATAGCCCAAGGCTGTGTGCATTGTAACGCAGTGCCAACATAGACAGGAGCTGATAAAGAGATGCCAGGATAAATTAGAGACTAGAGGCTCTGTCTATCTCTTGCATAGTGCACTAAATTTTTTTGACCGGAGCAAATTGACCGGAGCACTTTTGTCAAAAGTAGTGCACTACATAGGGAATATGGTGCCATAGGGCCCTGGTCTGAAGTAGTGCACTATATAGGCAATAGGGTGCCATAGGGCCCTGGTCTAAAGTAGTGCACTATGTAGGCAATAGGGTGCTATTTGGGGGAGAGACTGTAAGTATATACACACTAAAACGGCTAACTCCTCCACGCTATGATGTTAGCGCCTGACGGGCATTCTGAGGTGGCAGGCTAAGGGGCAGAACCTGTGCTGGTGCCGCGGGTGTAGGGGACAGGGCAGTGGCACTGGTAACCACACTACAGTGACCCGATGGGCGGAGTGGCAGAGCAGGATAGAAGGGCAGGACTGGCAGGGTGCGGTCTCGAGTGGCAACTGATCGCTTGGATCGCTCAAATCGCCCAATTTCAATTGAAAAAGCAACGCGGGAAGTATGCGCCACTGAGAAGCAACTTTTTTCGGAGTCCGGGACAAACGGACAAGAAGGACAAACGGCAGAACTAGCGGTGTTCCTCCTCGTTTGACATTGACAGCTCCTCGGTGGCAAACCACAGCGCCAAGAAGACAATCTGCGACCACTGTTCACAACAGAAGATCGACTTTGAACCTGTTTGTTTAAATAATCAGACTTTACAACTCCATGCCCATATCTATTGGGTCCCGACTGGAAGAAAGACGTTAAGGTTACGCGGCAGCGTTTGGACAACACCGGACGCGGCAGAGACATTGAACTTTTACCCCGCTGCTGGTATCATAAAACGCATTCGGCTAAAATTGTTGTATTTTTTGGGGGGGAGCTTTTATGGACAGTTGCTGTGCGCAAGTATGATGTCGTGGATTAGACCGATACAATATTAAAGATTCTGTCCTCTACCCCCCATCCCTTACCCCGTGGGGGGAACAAGAAGTATCCAGGGGGAGAGGGTAGCTTGAGACACAACGGCGACCTGTGCCACCTTCCCACTCCGCGTCGGAGTGCCCGGCCCGGCCGGTCTGGGCGGGATGCGTCGCTCCGTTCTTGTGGGCCTCTTCATGGGGTGCACCCTGCTGCTCGCACCTGTAACGGAGAGCTGTGGACCGGGGAGGGGATATGGCAAGAGACGTCCGCCGAAGAAGCTCACACCCCTCTCTTATAAGCAGTTCAGCCCCAACGTTGCCGAGAAAACACTGGGAGCCAGTGGCAAACACGAGGGGAAAATAACGAGAAATTCAGAACGGTTCAAAGAGCTCACTCCCAACTATAACCCTGATATTATATTTAAAGATGAGGAGAATACCGCTGCCGATCGACTTATGACCCAGGTGAGAAGCAGGAAATGGGGTTTTAAAACGTCATCTCATGTTTTTTTTTTATCCCACTTTGACAGCTGTAGCAAGGTGCCCCGATAAGTCCCATTCGACGCGCTGTTTATCGGTCGTTTTCAGAGCATCTGGTTTGGACTTTGTTAAATGTTTCAAAAACCATTACTTCAAACTTTATTGATTTTTTTTCTTCTTCAGCGCTTTCTCTCTCCCGTATGTTTTGGTTCAATTGATTTCTGTTGACCGTTCAAAATTAGACTAGCCTACACGTCAATTATGCAATAATAGGCTAGGCTATAACTAGTCTACCTCCTCTAAATGTAGGTTATATTGCAACACTGTAACTAACCATATTTTAGACTTTTAGGCGCGCTAACTTGTCTCCTGTTTGACAGCTAAATTAGACTACACATGCACGTGGACATCAGCAAAATACAAAATGACGCGAATTTATATGAATTGATAACCGGTTGAATTTTATAGATCCTAATATATATTTCACATCTATTTCAAAACGTTTGCGAATTAACCCTTCAAGTGCTCTCGTTATACATTTTGAACGGAGAGGGAAATTACGCACCTGCCATTACGCATGGATTATGTTTGAATAGTTTGCGGGTTTTATTTGCAGACTTGTTAAGCGAAACTTCTGATCTCTTCTAAAGACAAGACCATAAAGAAACACAAGACATATCATGTCAATAGTTATCTCTATTTTATTGGGAAGCAAACATACAGTAGCATAGCGCATCATGTGCAAAGAAGCGAAAACATGTTTATAACCTACATGTCTACGGCACTTGTGACAACAGCTCCAGTCAAATCAAATTGTATTTGTCACGTACACGTATTTAGCAGATGTTATTGCGGGTGTAGCGAAAAACTCAACAGCCTTTATGTGTTTAGGATATATAGTCTTTTGTATTTAGTTGTTTCCCTGAGAGATTTTCATTCATCGTTGTATTACATTTAATGTATATATTTCATTATATATAATTTTGTTATAATTTATATAATTTAATTTGTTCTTCCTCTACTATGTAGTGTTTTCTCAGGTCTTTTATATTGTAATTAGTTCATATTTATGCCTACAGGCTTAGTCTTACCAATGCTTACATGTTATTGTTCTACATATTTTTGTTCTGTGTAAATGTTCATTTCTATGCTATCATTTTCTATCTGTGTTTTTCTCTGTCATAACCATCATGTCTGTTTGTTATCATCTTGTTCTTCTGTGGTTCCATGACAACCATTGTCTCTTACTCTAATATTCTATTATGTTAGTCATCCCTCTCTCTCCTCTCTCTCCTCTCTCTTCCCCAGTGTTGTTAGTCATCCATCTCTCTCCTCTCTCTCCTCTCTATCCTCTCTCTCCTCTCTCTTCCCCAGTGTTGTTAGTCATCCCTCTCTCTCCTCTTTCTCCTCTCTCTTCCCCAGCGTTTATTAGTCATCCCTCTCTCGCCTCTCTCTCCCCCAGCGTTGTTAGTCATCCCTCTCTCTCCTCTCTCTCCTCTCTCTCTCTTCCCAAGCGTTTATTAGTCATCCCTCTCTCTCCTCTCTCTCCCCCAGCGTTGTTACTCATCCCTCTCTCTCCTCTCTCTCCTCTCTCTCTCTTCCCAAGCGTTTATTAGTCATCCCTCTCTCTCCTCTCTCTCCCCCAGCGTTGTTAGTCATCCCTCTCTCTCCTCTCTCTCATCTCTCTCCTCTCTCTCCTCTCTCTTCCCCAGTGTTGTTAGTCATCCCTCTCTCTCCTCTCTCTCCTCTCTCTCTCTCCCCCAGCGTTGTTAGTCATCCCTCTCTCTCCTCTCTCTTCCCCAGCGTTGTTAGTCATCCCTCTCTCTCCTCTCTCTCCCCCAGCGTTGTTAGTCATCCCTCTCTCTCCTCTCCTCTCTCTTCCCAAGCGTTTATTAGTCATCCCTCTCTCTCCTCTCTCTCTCTTCCCCAACGTGTATTAGTCATCCCTCTCTCTCCTCTCTCTCCTCTCGCTCTCTTCCACAGCATTTATTAGTCATCCCTCTCTCTCCTCTCTCTCCTCTCTCTCCCCCAGCGTTGTTACTCATCCCTCTCTCTCCTCTCTCTCCTCTCTCTCTCTCCCCCAGCATTGTTAGTCATCCCTCTCTCTCCTCTCTCTTCCCCAGTGTTGTTAGTCATCCCTCTCTCTCCTCTCTCTCCTCTCTCTCCTCTCTCTCTCCCCCAGCGTTGTTAGTCATCCCTCTCTCTCCTCTCTCTCATCTCTCTCCTCTCTCTCCTCTCTCTTCCCCAGTGTTGTTAGTCATCCCTCTCTCTCCTCTCTCTCCTCTCTCTCTCTCCCCCAGCGTTGTTAGTCATCCCTCTCTCTCCTCTCTCTTCCCCAGCGTTGTTAGTCATCCCTCTCTCTCCTCTCTCTCCCCCAGCGTTGTTAGTCATCCCTCTCTCTCCTCTCTCTCCCCCAGTGTTGTTAGTCATCCCTCTCTCTCATCTCTCTCATCTCTCTCCTCTCTCTCCCCCAGCGTTGTTAGTCATCCCTCTCTCTCCTCTCTCTCCCCCAGCATTGTTAGTCATCCCTCTCTCTCCTCTCTCTCCTCTCTCTCCCCCAGCGTTGTAAAGACAAGCTGAACTCCCTGGCCATCTCTGTGATGAACATGTGGCCTGGGGTGACGCTGAGAGTGACAGAAGGCTGGGACGAGGACGGGCACCACTCAGAGGATTCCCTCCATTACGAGGGAAGAGCGGTGGACATCACCACGTCTGACCGGGACAGGAACAAATACGCCATGCTGGCTCGCCTGGCCGTGGAGGCCGGCTTCGACTGGGTCTATTACGAGTCCAAGGCCCACGTGCACTGCAGTGTCAAATCAGGTAGGGTGATGGGATGACACACACAGAACGCAGCCCTGTTTCATATAAGTGAGCCACCTTGCGTGGCAACATGCAGTACATGTGATTAAAGTCTCAGACCGCTCTGGCTCGTTTAGAGATGGTTTCTGTCTGTTGGTGAGAGACTAGAATTCGGCAGGTGACAGTGGTTGAGAGGTTGTAGAGCCCACCACCACCGTTATAGCCCATCAGTGTCAGGGGAGGACAGGAGTCTGCAGGGGAAAGGGGTTAAGGGTTAGGTAGGATCTGGACCAGGGGTTCTGGGGTAGTAGTGTTTCACAGAACCCTCTTCGAAAAAAGGGTTCCAAAAGAGTTCTTCTGCTGCCTTTTTGGTTCCAGGTTGAACCCTTTTTGGTTCCAGGTAGAACCCTTTTTGGTTCCAGGTAGAACCCTTTTTGGTTCCAGGTAGAAGCCTTTTTGGTTCCAGGTAGAACCCGTTTTGGTTCCAGGTAGAAGCCTTTTTGGTTCCAGGTTGAACCATTTTTGGTTCCAGGTAGAACCCTTTTTGGTTCCAGGTAGAATCCTTTTGGTTCCAGGTAGAACCCTTTTTGGTTCCAGATAGAACCCTTTTTGGTTCCAGGTAGAACCCTTTTTGGTTCCAGGTAGAACCCTTTTTGGTTCCAGGTAGAACCCTTTTTGGTTCCAGATAGAACCCTTTTTGGTTCCAGGTAGAACCCTTTTTGGTTCCAGGTAGAACCCTCTTTAGAAAGCAAGGGCTGGAACTGAAATAATTTCCCAATCGTTTCGTTCTGAACAGAGCCATTATTTTTTTCATTCCAACCATCAAAATAAAGTTCTAAACCGGTTTGAACCCAAAAAGTAACGGTTTATATTGCTCCTTTCTGTTCTTTTGTTAAATCTCTGACCTTTTTGACATTTGTGACCCGTTTCAGGAAACTAGGCGTATATTGCGGGTCACTACTTCACAGGAGAACCGTTTGAACGTAAACTTTTATTTATTTATCAAAATGCGTTTTTTGGGGGGGCAGAAATGCCTTCTGGGACATGTAAACTTTCATGTGCCTGAATAACAAACGTGTATGCCATGTGTAAATACGAATAAAATTGTTAAATTACGAGTCTAATTGGTTTAGCCACAGAAATAGTTAACAACCTTCCCGCTAGCCATGATTGGCTGAGATAATGAGTGGGCTGGACATGCCGAGAGATGATTTTGGATTGGTCTGCCATACAGCACGAGTCTGTCTATTTGAGCTGGTCAGTATGTCGGGTAATCCTGTCTAACGTGGCATTTAAAAAAAAAGTATCATGTAGTAAAACGGCGTCAGTGTTGCTCTCCACTTCCTGGAGGACCGAGTTTTGAAATCAGTGGAATTAGAGTATGATAACTAAGGAGATGGAGAAAACACCTGTCTCCGGATTACATCTTCAAACTAAGGGCAACCGTGGCAAACGGGTAAGATAGTCTAGCTAGTAACATTTTCAGATGTTGGTTAGCTACAGTACCTGCAGATTCATGCAGGGTAGTAAACGTCATGAGTCGGGATTATGGTTCATTGTTTAGCTAGCTAGCTACATGTCTAAACAAAAGACTCCGCTATGCAAGTAACCATTTCAATAGAATGTCAACTGTTGATAGACGTTTGTTTGCAGATTAAATGTAGATGTTTTTGTCACTGGCCTTTACACAATACAATACAATACCTTTACACAATACAATACAATACCGTTACACAATACAATACAATACCTTTACACAATACAATACAATACCTTTACACAATACAATACAATACCTTTACACAATACAATACAATACCGTTACACAATACAATACAATACCTTTACACAATACAATACAATACCTTTACACAATACAATACAATACCTTTACACAATACAATACAATACCTTTACACAATACAATACAATACCTTTACACAATACAATACAATACCTTTACACAATACAATACAATACCTTTACACAATACAATACAATACCTTTACACAATACAATACAATACCTTTACACAATACAATACAATACCTTTACACAATACAATACAATACCGTTACACAATACAATACAATACCTTTACACAATACAATACAATACCTTTACACAATACAATACAATACCGTTACACAATACAATACAATACCGTTACACAATACAATACAATACCGTTACACAATACAATACAATACCTTTACACAATACAATACAATACCTTTACACAATACAATACAATACCGTTACACAATACAATACAATACCTTTACACAATACAATACAATACCTTTACACAATACAATACAATACCTTTACACAATACAATACAATACCTTTACACAATACAATACAATACCTTTACACAATACAATACAATACCTTTACACAATACAATACAATACCTTTACACAATACAATACAATACCTTTACACAATACAATACAATACCTTTACACAATACAATACAATACCTTTACACAATACAATACAATACCTTTACACAATACAATACAATACCTTTACACAATACAATACAATACCTTTACACAATACAATACAATACCTTTACACAATACAATACAATACCTTTACACAATACAATACAATACCTTTACACAATACAATACAATACCTTTACACAATACAATACAATACCTTTACACAATACAATACAATACCTTTACACAATACAATACAATACCTTTACACAATACAATACAATACCTTTACACAATACAATACAATACCTTTACACAATACAATACAATACCTTTACACAATACAATACAATACCTTTACACAATACAATACAATACCTTTACACAATACAATACAATACCTTTACACAATACAATACAATACCTTTACACAATACAATACAATACCGTTACACAATACAATACAATACCGTTACACAATACAATACAATACCTTTACACAATACAATACAATACCTTTACACAATACAATACAATACCTTTACACAATACAATACAATACCTTTACACAATACAATACAATACCTTTACACAATACAATACAATACCTTTACACAATACAATACAATACCTTTACACAATACAATACAATACCTTTACACAATACAATACAATACCTTTACACAATACAATACAATACCTTTACACAATACAATACAATACCTTTACACAATACAATACAATACCTTTACACAATACAATACAATACCTTTACACAATACAATACAATACCTTTACACAATACAATACAATACCTTTACACAATACAATACAATACCTTTACACAATACAATACAATACCTTTACACAATACAATACAATACCTTTACACAATACAATACAATACCTTTACACAATACAATACCTTTACACAATACAATACAATACCTTTACACAATACAATACAATACCTTTACACAATACAATACAATACCTTTACACAATACAATACAATACCTTTACACAATACAATACAATACCTTTACACAATACAATACAATACCTTTACACAATACAATACAATACCGTTACACAATACAATACAATACCTTTACACAATACAATACAATACCTTTACACAATACAATACAATACCTTTACACAATACAATACAATACCTTTACACAATACAATACAATACCGTTACACAATACAATACAATACCTTTACACAATACAATACAATACCTTTACACAATACAATACAATACCTTTACACAATACAATACAATACCTTTACACAATACAATACAATACCTTTACACAATACAATACAATACCTTTACACAATACAATACAATACCTTTACACAATACAATACAATACCTTTACACAATACAATACAATACCTTTACACAATACAATACAATACCTTTACACAATACAATACAATACCTTTACACAATACAATACAATACCTTTACACAATACAATACAATACCTTTACACAATACAATACAATACCTTTACACAATACAATACAATACCTTTACACAATACAATACAATACCTTTACACAATACAATACAATACCTTTACACAATACAATACAATACCTTTACACAATACAATACAATACCTTTACACAATACAATACAATACCTTTACACAATACAATACAATACCTTTACACAATACAATACAATACCTTTAGACAATACCCCATAATGTCGGGGGAAAAAAGCAGACAATCGATATCCCTTTGAGCATGGTGAAGTTATTAATTACACTTTGGATGGTATATCAATACGCCCAGTCACTACAAAGATACAGGCGTCCTTCCTAACTCAGTTGCCGGAGAGGGATTTCACCATGAGGCCAATGGTGACTTTAAAACAGTTACAGAGTTTAATGGCTGTGATAGGAGAACACTGAGGATGGATCAACAACATTGTAGTTACTCCACAAAACTAACCTAATTGACAGAGCGAAAAGGAGTAGAGAATAAAATATATTCCAATACATGCATCCTGTTTGCAACAAGACACTAAAGTAATATTGCCAAAAATTTGGCAAAGTGTTATGTTTGGGGCAAATCCAATACAACACATGACTGAGTACCACTCTTCATATTGTCAAGCATAGTGGTGGCTGCATCATGTTATGGGTATGCTTGTTATCGTTAAGGACTAGGGAGTTTTTCAGGATAAAAAATAAACCTAATGGAGCTAAGCACAAGCAAAATCCTAGAGGAAAACCTGGTTCAGTCTGCTTTCCACCAGACACTGGGAGTTTAATTCATCTTTCAGCAGGACAATAACTTAAAACACAAAGCCAAATCTACACTGGCACTGCCGAGTTACAGTTTTGACTTAAATCTACTTGTAAATCTATGGCAAGACCTGAAAATGGTTGTCTAGCAATGAAACACAACCAATTTGACAGAGCTTGAAGAGTTTTGAAAAGAAAAATGGGCAAATATTGCACAATTCAGATGTGGAAAGATCTTGGAGACTTAACCAGAAAGACTCTCAGCTGTAATCGCTGCCAAAGGGGATTCTAACATGATCTAATCAAGGTAAGTCTACAAAGTATTGACTCAGTGGTGTAAATACTTATGGAAATTAGATTTGTTTTACATTTCTAAAATTACTAAATATGTTTTCTTTCACTTTGTCATTATGGGATATTGTGTGTAGATGGGTGAGAGAAAACATATATTTAATCAATTTTTAATTCAGGCTGTAAAACAACAAAATGGGGAATAAGTCAAAGGGGTATGAATACTTTCTGAAAGCACTGTATGCCGACAGAGGAGCGCCTTCTATGAAGGAACTATGAATATCTGTGAACTTCCCTGCAAATAGTCTGGGTAGCCATTTGATTAGCTGTTCAGGAGTCTTATGGCTTGGGGGTAGAAGCTGTTTAGGAGCCTCTTGGACCTAGACTTGGCGCTCCGGTACCGCTTGCCGTTCGGTAGCAGAGAGAACAATCTATGACTAGGGTGGCTGGAGTCTTTGACAATTTTTAGGGCCTTCCTCCGACACCGCCTGGTGTAGAGATCCTGGATGGCAGGAAGCTTGGCCCCAGTGATGTACTGGGCCGTACACATTACCCTCTGTAGTGCCTTGCGGTCGGAGGCCGAGCAGTTGCCGTACCAGGCAGTGATGCAACCCGTCAGGATGCTCTCGATGGTGCAGCTGTAGAACCTTTTGAGGATCTTAGGACCCATACCAAATCTTTTCAGTCTCCTGAGGGGAAATAGTTTTATGTCGTGCTCTCTTCACAGAGAAAGAAGACGGTGATTGAGATGTGTAGAACCCAGGGTACAACAGCATGTCGTCCTCGTAACTGTGGATCTAACATAGCGATCATAACTGTTGACATTATCAACGGCGTGAGTTTTCAGACGTGGAAATGTGAAGAGGACATTGGGACTCGGGTGTGTGGTTTGCTTGTATGACATCAAAGCTGTGTTTATTATAATCCTCAACGTCTCATCTTTAAACTTCTTTCAAGATATTAAACCATTCCCCTCACTCAGACAACAACAAATGCTCAAAAGTTGCCCAAATAGATGGAGGGATGGGGTTATCTTGTCAAGTTTATAACATCTGTCAGAGAAGTCAGTCTGTAGAGGATCTGTGATCTGTAGAGAATCCTAGAAGATACACGCGAATCAGGATTTTCTCTGAGATGATAATTGTGGCGAGTGAGATGTGTACACTACTCTCTAAAGTATTTTTGTTTGTCTGTGTGGATTGTCTTGTTTTCACAAAGCTCTTATTACGTTTGAACCGGAGTAGTTGTCTGAAGCAGTTTTACAGTAGTGTTAGCAGAGGGAGAGGACCCACTCTAAGAGCCCGGTGACAGTTAACTGATTAACTTCCTCCGTTTGTTTCCCCCCGCCGCCCTTTGTCGTATTTTCTCTCAGTCCCCCGTGATCTCCCTGGTCTCCCTGTTCACCTTTCTCAGATATCTAATCTAATCGAGTCTTATCACTTGGCCTTGGTACTTAACCATTCCCAAATATTTGTGTTTGGACCCGGTGGAGACTTGAGACTGCCATTCGAGTGTCTTAGGTTGCATGCCAAATGGTATTCCCTACATAGTGCACTACTTTTGTCCCTGATCTGTGTAGAGAATAGGGTGCCACTTGGAATGCCGCCTTTTACCTGTTCTCAGACTGTGCTTTCTGACTCATTTCAGTGGAAGTTGAGATTGAATCATTGGGTTACTCATTAGCTGGTAATGCATTTGCCTTGAATGTTGAGCAAAGTTAAAGTTGAAAAGGAGAGATAGGTTGTCAATGTTTCAATGGAAGGTTGTGTTTAAATGAAGAGTGTGTGTGTGTGTGTGTGTGTGTGTGTGTGTGTGTGTGTGTGTGTGTGTGTGTGTGTGTGTGTGTGTGTGTGTGTGTGTGTGTGTGTGTGTGTGTGTGTGTGTGTGTGTGTGTGTGTGTGTGTGTGTGTGTGTGTGTGTGTGTGTGTGTGTGCCTGCCTGCCTGCCTGCCTGCCTGAGTGGGTGTGTATTGACAGAGACCCCTGCAAGTCTTCAAAAGCTATAATGTTGACCTAAATCGAAAGGTCTTGGTGTTTCCTTAAATGTTAAACACAAAACTGTCATGGAATGTACGTGTTGGGCCTTTCAAATGTGGGATTTGAACTAAGGTATCATGGACCATTTGAAATAAGGTATCATGGACCATTTGAAATAAGGTATCATGGACCATTTGAACTAAGGTATCATAGACCATTTGAACTAAGGTACCATAGACCATTTGAACTAAGGTATCATAGACCATTTGAACTAAGGTACCATAGACCATTTGAACTAAGGTATCATGGACCATTTGAACTAAGGTATCATACACCATTTGAACTAAGGTATCATACACCATTTGAACTAAGGTATCATGGACCATTTGAACTAAGGTATCATGGACCATTTGAACTAAGGTATCATAGACCATTTGAACTAAGGTATCATAGACCATTTGAACTAAGGTATCATGGACCATTTGAACTAAGGCATCATAGACCAGACCACTGGCCATGTGATAGAACCTCTTTACCTTCAGTTCTTGTGTCAAAGTCTACAGTTCTTAATAACGGAGTCCTCAATACGTCTCTCTCTCTCTCTCTCTCTCTCTCTCTCTGTCTCTCTGTCTCTCTCTCTCTCTCTCTCTCTCTCTCTCTCTCTCTCTCTCTCTCTCTCTCTCTCTCTCTCTCTCTCTCTCTCTCTCTCTCTCTCTCTCTCTCTCTCTCTCTCTCTCTCTCTCTATCTCTCTCTCTCTCTCTCTCTCTCTGTCTATCTGTCTCTCTGTCTCTCTCTCTGTCTCTGTCTCTGTCTCTGTCTCTGTCTCTGTCTCGCTCTCTCTCTGGCTCTCTCTCTCTCTGGCTCTCTCTCTCTCTCTCTCTCTCTCTCTCTCTCTCTCTCTCTCTCTCTCTCTCTCTCTCTGTCTATCTGGCTCTCTGTCTCTCTCTGTCTCTCTCTCTGTCTCTGTCTCTGTCTCGCTCTCTCTCTGGCTCTCTCTCTGTCTCTCTCTCTCTGTCTCTCTCTCTCTCTCTGTCTCTCTCTCTCTCTCTCTCTCTCTCTCTCTCTCTCTCTCTCTCTCTCTCTCTCTCTCTCTCTCTCTCTCTCTCTCTCTCTCTCTCTCTCTCTCTCTCTCTCTCTCTCTCTCTCTCAGAGCACTCAGTAGCAGCTAAGACCGGGGGTTGTTTCCCGGGTCGTTCTCTGGTGACACTGGAAGACGGGAGCAGCAGGGCGGTTCAGGACCTCCAGCCAGGTGACCGTGTCCTGGCCTCCTCAGGAGCTGGTGAGAGTGGAGGAGAGCTTGTCTACAGTGAGTTCCTCACCTTCCTGGACCACGAGCCTACAGCGAGGAAACAGTTCTACGTGTTGGGAACAGAGACGGGAGCAAACCTGACCCTCACTGCAGCTCATCTTGTGTTCGTGACCGAGAGGAACTGTTCAGTGGGGGAATCGTCCAAGGGGGCTGTCATGCGGACTATGTACGCCAGCGACGTACGGCCAGGGCAGTGTGTGCTGACTGCAAGGGGAGCAGGGGTAGACAAGGG
Source organism: Salvelinus alpinus (assembly GCF_045679555.1). Lineage (NCBI taxonomy): Eukaryota > Metazoa > Chordata > Actinopteri > Salmoniformes > Salmonidae > Salvelinus > Salvelinus alpinus. Next base: position 5,265,694 of record NC_092105.1, on the reverse strand, counting down.
ACCACAAGCCCACCTCTCCCCAGTCGCCTGGATCCATATCCAGGTGGACACCGGGGCCTTCGCCCCCCTGACAGGCCACGGCTCATTGGTGGTGGACGGCGTTCTAGCCTCGTGCTACGCTGCTATGGACCAGCACCACCTAGCCCACTGGGCCTTTGGTCCCCTACGCCTGCTGTACAGCTGGACTGGGCTAGGGACTATGCAAGGAGACGGACTACACTGGTACTCACAGGTCCTGCATTGGATAGGAAAATTCTTACTGGACCCTGGACACTTCCACCCCTGGGGGGTGGTCACGCATGATGTGCAGAGATAGAGAGAGAGAACAGAGAGACAGGGTAGAGAACAGAGAGTACAGAGAGAACAGAGAGACATGGTAGACAACAGAGAAACGGTAGAGAACAGAGAGAACAGAGAGACAGGGTAGAGAACAGAGAGACAGGGTAGAGAACAGAGAGAACAGAGAGACAGGGTAGAGAACAGAGAGAACAGAGAGAACAGACAGACAGTGTAGACAACAGAGAGACGGTAGAGAACAGAGAGAACAGAGAGACATGGTAGACAACAGAGAGACAGGGTAGAGAACAGAGAGAACAGAGAGACAGGGTAGAGAACAGAGAGAACAGAGAGAACAGACAGACAGTGTAGACAACAGAGAGACGGTAGAGAACAGAGAGAACAGAGAGACATGGTAGACAACAGAGAGACAGGGTAGAGAACAGAGAGAACAGAGAGACAGGGTAGAGAACAGAGAGAACAGAGAGAACAGACAGACAGTGTAGACAACAGAGAGACGGTAGAGAACAGAGAGAACAGAGAGACATGGTAGACAACAGAGAGAACAGAGAGAACAGAGAGACAGGGTAGAGAACAGAGAGACGGTATAGACAGGGTAGAGAACAGAGAGACGGTATAGACAGGGTAGAGAACAGAGAGAACAGAGAGACGGTAGAGAACAGAGAGAACAGAGAGAACAGAGAGAGTGAATACAAGTCTGTATATAAAAAGGTGTAATAAAAAGTTGCGGAAGCCCATAACAGATTACTGTAGCATCTTCCTAACGCTTTGCACAGATTTATGCATTACAGTCCAGGGAGAAACCTTAGACTCAATTATCCTTATTGAATTGAAGCTTTTCCGACCATATGCCTTCCTTTCCTCAGGACCACACTGGTCCTAGACACACAACACTGAAATATGAACACATACACACACTGCATACACACACTGCATACACACACTGCATACAGACACTACATACACACACTGCATACACACACTGCATACAGACACTACATACACACACTGCATACACACACTGCATACACACACTGCATACAGACACTGCATACACACACTGCATACACACACTGCATACAGACACTGCATACACACACTGCATACACACACTGCATACAGACACTGCATACACACACTGCATACACACACTGCATACAGACACTACATACACACACTGCATACACACACTGCATACACACACTGCATACACACACTGCATACACACACTGCATACACACACTGCATACACACACTGCATACAGACACTGCATACACACACTGCATACACACACTGCATACACACACTGCATACACACACTGCATACACACACTGCATACACACACTGCATACACACACTGCATACACACACTGCATACACACACTGCATACACACACTGCATACACACACTGCATACAGACACTGCATACACACACTGCATACACACACTGCATACAGACACTACATACACACACTGCATACACACACTGCATACACACACTGCATACACACACTGCATACACACACTGCATACACACACTGCATACACACACTGCATACAGACACTGCATACACACACTGCATACACACACTGCATACACACACTGCATACACACACTGCATACACACACTGCATACACACACTGCATACATACACTGCATACACACAATACATACAGACACTGCATACACACACTGCATACACACACTGCATACAGATACTGCGTACACACACTGCATACATACACTGCATACAGACACTGCATACACACAATGCATACACACAATGCATACACACACTACATATACATACACATACTGCATACACACAATACATACACACACTGCATGCAGACACTGCATACACACAATATATACACACACTGCATATACATACACACACTGCATACACACACTGCATATACATACACATACATACAGACACGGCATACAAACACTGCATACACACAATACATACAGACACTGCATACACACACTGCATACACACACTGCATACAGACACTGCATACACACACACTGCATACACACACTGCATACACACAATACATACACACACTGCATATACATACACACACTGCATACACACACTGCATATACATACACATACATACAGACACGGCATACAAACACTGCATACACACAATACATACAGACACTGCATACACACACTGCATACACACACTGCATACAGACACTGCATGCACACACACTGCATACACACACTGCATACACACAATACATACACACACTGCATATACATACACACACTGCATACACACACTGCATATACATACACATACATACAGACACTGCATACGAACACTGCATACACACAATACATACAGACACTGCATACACACACTGCATACACACACTGCATACACAAACTACATACAGACACTGCATACAAACACTGCATACACACACTACATATACATACACACACTGGATACGCACACATACACATTACAAACATACCCACGTGAGGCAAACAGGAATACACAGAGGGGAAGGAATTCATGAGCATTCCAGGAGTTCTGTAAGGATTCCAGGAGTTCTGTGTTCACCAATTCATGAAAGGATTCATTC
>NC_092105.1:5215038-5262685 GCF_045679555.1 Salvelinus alpinus | reverse complement strand
ACAGAACACATGGATGTTTACCTAGCTATCACAGAACACATGGATGTTTACCTAGCTATCACAGAACACATGGATGTTTACCTAGCTATCACAGAACACATTGGTGTTTACCTGGCTATCACAGAACACATTGGTGTTTACCTGGCTATCACAGAACACATTGGTGTTTACCTAGCTATCACAGAACACATTGGTGTTTACCTAGCTAGCACAGAACACATTGGTGTTTACCTAGCTATCACAGAACACATTGGTGTTTACCTGGCTATCACAGAACACATTGGTGTTTACCTAGCTATCACAGAACACATGGATGTTTACCTAGCTATCACAGAACACATGGGTGTTTACCTAGCTAGCACAGAACACATGGGTGTTTACCTAGCTATCACAGAACACATTGGTGTTTACCTAGCTAGCACAGAACACATGGGTGTTTACCTAGCTATCACAGAACACATTGGTGTTTACCTGGCTATCACAGAACACATGGATGTTTACCTAGCTATCACAGAACACATTGGTGTTTACCTAGCTAGCACAGAACACATGGGTGTTTACCTAGCTTATCACAGAACACATTGGTGTTTACCTAGCTAGCACAGAACACATGGGTGTTTACCTAGCTATCACAGAACACATTGGTGTTTACCTAGCTAGCACAGAACACATGGGTGTTTACCTAGCTACCACAGAACACATTGGTGTTTACCTAGCTAGCACAGAACACATTGGTGTTTACCTAGCTATCACAGAACACATTGGTGTTTACCTAGCTAGCACAGAACACATGGGTGTTTACCTAGCTATCACAGAACACATTGGTGTTTACCTAGCTAGCACAGAACACATGGGTGTTTACCTAGCTATCACAGAACACATTGGTGTTTACCTAGCTAGCACAGAACACATGGGTGTTTACCTAGCTATCACAGAACACATTGGTGTTTACCTAGCTAGCACAGAACACATGGGTGTTTACCTAGCTACCACAGAACACATTGGTGTTTACCTAGCTAGCACAGAACACATTGGTGTTTACCTAGCTATCACAGAACACATTGTTGTTTACCTAGCTAGCACAGAACACATTGGTGTTTACCTAGCTAGCACAGAACACATGGATGTTTACCTAGCTATCACAGAACACATGGGTGTTTACCTAGCTAGCACAGAACACATGGGTGTTTACCTAGCTAGCACAGAACACATTGGTGTTTACCTAGCTAGCACAGAACACATTGGTGTTTACCTAGCTAGCACAGAACACATTGGTGTTTACCTAGCTATCACAGAACACATTGGTGTTTACCTAGCTAGCACAGAACACATGGGTGTTTACCTAGCTATCACAGAACACATTGGTGTTTACCTAGCTAGCACAGAACACATGGGTGTTTACCTAGCTAGCACAGAACACATGGGTGTTTACCTAGCTAGCACAGAACACATTGGTGTTTACCTAGCTAGCACAGAACACATTGGTGTTTACCTAGCTAGCACAGAACACATTGGTGTTTACCTAGCTAGCACAGAACACATTGGTGTTTACCTAGCTAGCACAGAACACATTGGTGTTTACCTAGCTAGCACAGAACACATTGGTGTTTACCTAGCTATCACAGAACACATTGTTGTTTACCTAGCTAGCACAGAACACATTGGTGTTTACCTAGCTAGCACATAACACATTGGTGTTTACCTAGCTACCACAGAACACATTGGTGTTTACCTAGCTAGCACAGAACAAATTGGTGTTTACCTAGCTAGCACAGAACACATTGGTGTTTACCTAGCTATCACAGAACACATTGTTGTTTACCTAGCTAGCACAGAACACATTGGTGTTTACCTAGCTAGCACAGAACACATTGGTGTTTACCTAGCTAGCACAGAACACATTGGTGTTTACCTAGCTAGCACAGAACACATTGGTGTTTACCTAGCTAGCACAGAACACATTGGTGTTTACCTAGCTAGCACAGAACACATTGGTGTTTACGTAGCTAGCACAGAACACATTGGTGTTTACCTAGCTAGCACAGAACACATTGGTGTTTACCTAGCTAGCACAGAACACATTGGTGTTTACAGGTGTATATGAAATGTCTGTCAGTGTGTCTGCATTATCCGGTCTACGTCTAGCAATCTGTCCAGGTTTATCTGCAGTCATGTCTTCATGTGTTCGTTTGGCCTAATTTTGTGTTTCACAGTTAAATTGTCGATTTAATATGATCTACATGAAATCTGAGGAATTATTTTCTTTGTGCTGAAAATATGTCAGATGTATTTTGTTATATTATGTTGTGAGAAACTATTTAAAGATCTATTTTTTAAATGACTGAAATGCATTTTCGCCAATTCTTTTGAAATGTGTATTGTATTGTAACCAAATGGATTATTAGAGCCCTTTAATAATCCTATTTCAGTAGACAAACTACCATCTGCCAAATCCCCTTCGCTGGGTCCAGAATTATTTATTTGTCATTATTTATTATTAAAATACTCATTTTCATAGTGCTGGAGGTGCTGCGGCATCCCCTGATCAAAGTAAATCATATTTCAAAAATTATATAAAGAAAATATTTTCCTAAAATTCTATTACTCCTGTCTGAACAGACATAAATAAACGATTCAGAATACTACACCAGAGAGCATCATTTAGTCACAGAGGATCAACAGCTTCTAAAAAAAAAAAGCAGGCCACCCAAATTTAGAACGGCTTGTTGCGTTGTGGCCATAGACATATAATCCATAGAAGGGATCCTGTAACCTCTGACCTCATGGGTATGCTAGCCAGTCCTGACTTGAATCATAGCTGCCCTCTAAGGATTACATCTCTACAGTGGGTTGCGGCTGTCAATTTGCCTTTCGCAAAAAATCTTTACTGCTGAAAAGAGAAAGACTAGTCTGTCTGTAGAAGCAAAAATAATCATTCTCTACAACTTTTGAGCAATTCTGAGCGAACAAGCACTGTTTTTCTAGGTAGCTTATCGACCATCACCGTGACTTATAGCCTTACTGTATGTCTTCATCATTGGGTGATTCTGAAAAGTGCCACTGAAAAGTTTATTTAGTAACCTACTGTAGCCTATAATATATATATAATATATATATCAAATACTTTTTGTATACTCACTGTATATATATATATATACAGTGGGGAGAACAAGTATTTGATACACTGCCGATTTTGCAGGTTTTCCTACTTACAAAGCATGTAGAGGTCTGTCATTTTTATCATAGGTACACTTCAACTATGAGAGACGGAATCTAAAACAAAAATCCAGAAAATCACATTGTATGATTTTTAAATAATTAATTTGCATTTTATTGCATGACATAAGTATTTGATCACCTACCAACCAGTAAGAATTCCGGCTCTCACAGACCTGTTAGTTTTTCTTTAAGAAGCCCTCCTGTTCTCCACTCATTACCTGTATTACCTGCACCTGTTTGAACTCGTTACCTGTATAAAAGACACCTGTCCACACACTCAATCAAACAGATTCCAACCTCTCCACAATGGCCAAGACCAGAGAGCTGTGTAAGGACATCAGGGATAAAATTGTAGACCTGCACAAGGCTGGGATGGGCTACAGGACAATAGGCAAGCAGCTTGGTGAGAAGGAAACAACTGTTGGCGCAATTATTAGAAAATGGAAGAAGTTCAAGATGACGGTCAATCACCCTCGGTCTGGGGCTCCATGCAAGATTTCACCTCGTGGGGCATCAATGATCATGAGGAAGGTGAGGGATCAGCCCAGAACTACACGGCAGGACCTGGTCAATGACCTGAAGAGAGCTGGGACCACAGTCTCAAAGAAAACCATTAGTAACACACTACGCCGTCATGGATTAAAATCCTGCAGCGCACGCAAGGTCCCCCTGCTTAAGCCAGTGCATGTCCAGGCCCGTCTGAAGTTTGCCAATGACCATCTGGATGATCCAGAGGAGGAATGGGAGAAGGTCATGTGGTCTGATGAGACAAAAATAGAGCCTTTTGGTCTAACTCCACTCGCCGTGTTTGGAGGAAGAAGAAGTATGAGTACAACCCCAAGAACACCATCCCAACCGTGAAGCATGGAGGTGGAAACATCATTCTTTGGGGATGCTTTTCTGCAAAGGGGACAGGACGACTGCACCGTATTGAGGGGAGGATGGATGGGGCCATGTATCGCGAGATCTTGGCCAACAACCTCCTTCCCTCAGTAAGAGCATTGAAGATGGGTCGTGGCTGGGTCTTCCAGCATGACAACGACACGAAGCACACAGCCATGGCAACTAAGGAGTGGCTCCGTAAGAAGCATCTCAAGGTCCTGGAGTGGCCTAGCCAGTCTCCAGACCTGAACCCAATAGAAAATCTTTGGAGGGAGCTGAAAGTCCGTATTGCCCAGCGACAGCCCCGAAACCTGAAGGATCTGGAGAAGATCTGTAGGGAGGAGTGGGCCAAAATCCCTGCTGCAGTGTGTGCAAACCTAGTCAAGAACTACAGGAAACGTATGATCTCTGTAATTGCAAACAAAGGTTTCTGTACCAAATATTAAGTTCTGCTTTTCTGATGTATCAAATACTTATGTCATGCAATAAAATGCAAATTAATTACTTAAAAATCATACAATGTGATTTTCTGGATTTTTGTTTTAGATTCCGTCTCTCATAGTTGAAGTGTACCTATGATAAAAATTACAGACCTCTACATGCTTTGTAAGTAGGAAAACCTGCAAAATCGGCAGTGTATCAAATACTTGTTCTCCCCACTGTATATACAGTGAGGGGGAAAAAAGTATTTGATCCCCTGCTGATTTTGTACGTTTGCCCACTGACAAAGAAATGATCAGTCTATAATTTTAATGGTAGGTTTATTTGAACAGTGAGAGACAGAATAACAAACAAAACAATCCAGAGAAACGCACGTCAAAAATGTTATAAATTGATTTGCTTTTTAATGAGGGAAATAAGTATTTGACCCCCTCTGCAAAACATGACTTAGTACTTGGTGGCAAAACCCTTGTTCCGTAGCCAATCACAGAGGTCAGACGTTTCTTGTCGTTGGCCACCAGGTTTGCACACATCTCAGGAGGGATTACACACACCTTTCAGCTCCAAATAAGCAAAGAGAAACGACAGTCCATCATTACTTTAAGACATGAAGGTCATGTCAATGAGGAACATTTTAAGAAAAATGTATTCATGTGCAGTCGCAAAAACCATCAAGCGTTATGATGAAACAGGCTCTCACAATCTGTGTGTCTGTTCAGTGGCCCGGGTGTCTGTGTGTCTGTTCAGTGGCCCGGGTGTCTGTGTGTCTGTTCAGTGGCCCGGGTGTCTGTGTGTCTGTTCAGTGGCCCGGATGTCTGTGTGTCTGTTCAGTGGCCCGGGTGTCTGTGTGTCTGTCCAGTGGCCCGGGTGTCTGTGTGTCTGTCCAGTGGCCAGGGTGTCTGTGTGTCTGTCCAGTGGCCCGGGCTACTGTTTGCATTAAAGTCCACTTTGTTTTTATTGATCTCAGTTGTCAGCCAGAGTAGCCACTCATGTCAGTCATGTGTGTGGTTTAAAAATATATATTATAATATCTTATATTATTTAAATTACGTAGAATTGTATGAAAATGCATTTATAAAATGCAAAAAATAAATAAATGATTCATACTATACCCTGCATTTCCATGTGTGGAAACCCATAAAACATGTCTGCTCATCTGTATGCCACTACGCAAATGTGATTTATATTTATAGATTCATGCAATGATTTATTATAAAGCACACCCCCAACTCAAAACATCTCCCTGAAGCTGTGCCATTAACTACGTAGACACACAGTACATTTCATATACAGTATGGCATGTACATTATTATATGTTTATATATACAGTACATCATGGGCTAATTCCATATTATGCCTATTGTCCACAGTCCCTTGTCTTTACATATCAACTCCACACAACTTTAACTTTAAAACGAGACCTAATACCCTCCGACGGGACTCTACAGTATGTCTCCATGATCTGTGATCCTACAGGCGGAGAAAGGGGTCGTCCTGAACCAAGGTAACTTCCACAGTCTTCTCAGGAGGTAAGGGGACTCGTAAATTAACGCCACTTCCCGGTGATACCCTGGCTCACTGTTGACTGATGACCATCCTGTCTTCTCCATCTCCGCTGAGTCAAGTCCTCTCTCCGATGAAGACCCTGAGAGAAGAACATAGACACATGAGGACGTGCACCGGTCGTTACACTAAGGCCTGGTGTTTGGACATCATTTTTAAATGCTGAGAGTCTGCGTATAAACTTTTATTTTCACCGAAAAGATTATTAATGAATCATTATCGGGTGCTCTATGAGTTAATGAATCATGATCGGGTGCTATATGAGTTAATGAATCATTATCAGGTGCTCTATGAGTTAATGAATCATGATCTGGTGCTATATGAGTTAATGAATCATGATCTGGTGCTATATGAGTTAATGAATCATGATCGCCCCTACGTCCCTACGCTCTAACCACTAGAATACCTGCCGCCCCTACACTCTAACCACTAAGCTACCTGCCGCCCCTCCACTCTAACCACTAGGCTACCTGCCGCCCCTCCACTCTAACCACTAGGCTACCTGACACCTCTACACTCTAACCACTAGAATACCTGCCGCCCCTACGCTCTAACCACTAGGCTACCTGACACCTCTACGCTCTAACCACTAGACTACCTGACACCTCTACGCTCTAACCACTAGAATACCTGCCGCCCCTACGCTCTAACCACTAGGCTACCTGACACCTCTACGCTCTAACCACTAGAATACCTGCCGCCCCTACGCTCTAACCACTAGGCTACCTGCCGCCCCTCCACTCTAACCACTAGGCTACCTGACACCTCTACGCTCTAACCACTAGAATACCTGCCGCCCCTACGCTCTAACCACTAGGCTACCTGCCGCCCCTCCACTCTAACCACTAGGCTACCTGCCGCCCCTACGCTCTAACCACTAGAATACCTGCCGCCCCTACACTCTAACCACTAGGCTACCTGCCGCCCCTCCACTCTAACCACTAGGCTACCTGCCGCCCCTCCACTCTAACCACTAGGCTACCTGACACCTCTACACTCTAACCACTAGGCTACCTGGCGCCACAATGTGGAAATAGATAGTAACAATGTACTTTACCCGATACTGTATTGTCCAATAGGAAAGCCAGGATGCCCACCAGGAGCACAGGTGAGGTCAGAAGAGAATGGAGAAGGACATCAACACTGACCATACCTGTACAGGTATACACACGAACAGGATATGGACAAGACACACATTTAGACACATTGCTGTATTGTCCCTGGCTGTGTAATGTCAGAGTAGCCTGGTCCCAGATCTGTTTGTGACATATAGTCAACTCCATTGATGTCAGAGTAGCCTGGTCCCAGATCAGTGTTTGACGTATAGTCAACTCCATTGATGCCACTGTCAAGCCAAGCAAGTAATTTTTTGACGTGACAGTTCCACAGTGAGTTGGAAAGAGAGCACAAACAGATCTGGGACCAGGCTGATGTCAGACTAGCCTGGTCTAAAGTCTGCTTGGAGGTTGACTATATGGCAGAAACAGATCTGGGACCAGCCTGATGTCAGAGTAGCCTGGTCTAAAGTCTGCTTGGAGGTTGACTATAGGTCACAAACAGATCTGGGACCAGGCTGATGTCAGACTAGCCTGGTCTAAAGTCTGCTTGGAGGTTGACTATATGGCAGAAACAGATCTGGGACCAGCCTGATGTCAGACTAGCCTGGTCTAAAGCCTGCTTGGAGGTTGACTATAGGTCACAAACAGATCTGGGACCAGCCTGATGTCAGACTAGCCTGGTGTAAAGTCTGCTTGGAGGTTGACTATAGGTCACAAACAGATCTGGGACCAGCCTGATGTCAGACTAGCCTGGTCTAAAGTCTGCTTGGAGGTTGACTATACGGCACAAACAGATCTGGGACCAGCCTGATGTCAGACTAGCCTGGTCTAAAGTCTGCTTGGAGGTTGACTATAGGTCACAAACAGATCTGGGACCAGATGTTAGAGAAATGACCTGTATCAATAAAGGCGGTCTGCATGCGGAACCAGTGAGGCAGAACTAGAGACATGAAGACAGCCAAGCCGATGTTGAAGATGTTACGTCCAGAGTCGATGTGTGTGAACTGGAAGTACCTCACGCCTGTAGCCACGGCAATAGAGTACGTTACACTGAGAATAGCACCTGAACAGGGATGAAGAGAGAGAGAGAGAAGGAGAAATTGATAATCTTTTATCAGTTAATTTAATCTGAGTCACTCAACAGAAACATAACATGTAGACTTGTAGGCAGACACGCAGGACGAAGACAGACAGACAGGACAGATAATTAAACTAACCGTAGATAGCCAAGGGTACAGAGGTGATGAGCTGTGTCAGTCGAGGGGACACTCCTAGGGCCAGTCCAAAGATGGCTGTCAGCTGCACTGTCCACCTGGACCCAGACTAGGAGGAGAGAGAAGAGCAGGAGGAAGAGTCAAAACATACTGTCCATCTGGACCCAGACTGGATCAGGGGATAGAGTCGAAACACACTGTCCACCTGGACCCAGACTGGATCAGGGGAATTAGTCAAAACACACTGTCCACCTGGACCTAGACTAGGAGGAGAGAGAGGAGCAGGAGATAGAGTCAAAACATATTGTCCATCTGGACCCAGACAGGATCAGGAGATAGAGTCAAAACATACTGTCCACCTGGACCCAGACTGGATCAGGGGAAAGAGTCAAAACATACTGTCCACATGGACCCAGACTGGATCAGGGGAATTAGTCAAAACACACTGTCCACATGGACCCAGACTGGATCAGGGGAAAGAGTCAAAACATATTGTCCATCTGGACCCAGACTGGATCAGGGGAATTAGTCAAAACACACTGTCCACCTGGACCCAGACTGGATCAGGGGAAAGAGTCAAAACATACTGTCCACATGGACCCAGACTGGATCAGGAGATAGAGTCAAAACATACTGTCCACCTGGACCCAGACTGGATCAGGGGAACGAGTCAAAACATACTGTCCACATGGACCCAGACTGGATCAGGGGAACGAATCAAAACATGCTGTCCACATGGACCCAGACTGGATCAGGGGAACGAGTCAAAACATACTGTCCACCTGGACCCAGACTGGATCAGGGGAACGAGTCAAAACATACTGTCCACATGGACCCAGACTGGAGGAGAGAGAGGAGCAGGGGTCAAACATAGACACTGTATGGGAAATCAGTGCTCACAACGTGTCTCAGAGTAGGAGTGCTGGTCTAGGATCAGTTTAGCCTTTTTAACCATATTGAATAAGAGGGGGGACCTGATCCTAGAGCACCACTCCTACTCTGAGACGCGTTGTGAATACGGTCCCTGGTCTCAGATACAAGTTTTCCCGGACCCAAATTAAGCAGCTAGTCAAGGACTAGGCTTGAGCTGCGTCTGGGAAACTGACCGTCAGAGATAAACGGAGTGCTTTTAAATGGTGCTCACATGACAACATCATTAGTACCTGGCTGAGTCCCAGAGTACAGGTGTTGGGGACACTGCTGCTGAGCCCCAGTGGCGCCCCCATCAGGCCAGCCACCACACTGCCCAGACCCTGGGCCCCAAGGCCCCTGTTACAGGCTGCAGCGGGGGGAGGGGGGACTCCCAGGAGCCGGGCTGTTAGCAGGTACATCCCCACTGAACTGACAGAGGAAGAGAGGGCTGCAACGACACCGGCCGCCATGCCTCGAACTGACAGCAGGGGTAGACCTGCCTCTGCTTCACTCGCACACACACACACACACACACACACACACACACACACACACACACACACACACACACACACACACACACACACACACACACACACACACACACACACACACACACACACACACACACACACACAGTATATACGGAGAGATCATATTTTTATATTCACAACGTTAAAAATATTTCTATATTTGATTGATGACATAGACGGAGACTAAAATATACTAGACAGTCTCTATGTTCCACCACTGGTTATTATCTGATAAACAGGTCACCAGAGACTAAAACACAGCTATCGTTAGCGCTAATGAACTCCGCTGACCTGCCAGAGGGGGGCTGAGCCACGGCACAGTGAAGGAAGTGAGGTCCGACGTTGAAGGTACGGGAAGAGAAGTGTTGCTTGTCTTCAGTGCCGGCAGCAGCTCGGAGACCGAACGGAGACGTAAAACCCCCAAACTCTCCAATACTTCACACAGAGCCCACACACTCATCAGAGGCAGCAGCACCTGCAACAACAACAACAAAAAATACAGTTTCATTTCCATATCTACGGTAATGTGCTTTGATTTTCTTGCTAAAAGGGGAAAAATAAAAAAGAAAGGGATTTCCTCAAACGTTGAAAGTGCATGTCAGAAAGGGTACAATCAATCAACCAATCAGGAGAGACTCACAGAGAGCATTCTGCAGACAGGTAGCTGAGGCATGCTGATGCATGCTGGGAGCATGTAGGAGCGTAGATGCTGGGACAGGAGCACTAGGAGGATGACTGTCCTACACAGAGAAACATGACAGTGTTAGACCTTATAGCCTATCAATCCTATAATATAATATACAATTCAGACATTCAGTTATTACAATTTAGATATTCATAAAAGTTCACAAAAACATGACTGAATGCATGAGAGTTTGACAAGGTAAGGCAAAAAATAGCATTTGAAAACAGAGAACGGACAGACTGACGGACATATAGACACACAGATGGACATAGACGGACAGGCAGAAAGACAGACGGACGGACAGACAGACGGATACACAGAAGGACGGATGGACGGAAGGACAGACAGACGGATACACAGAGGGACGGATGGACGGACGGACAGACAGACAGACGGATACACAGAGGGACGGATGGACGGACGGACAGACAGACGGATACACAGAGGGACGGATGGACGGACGGACAGACAGACGGATACACAGAGGGACGGATGGACGGACGGACAGACAGACTGATACACAGAGGGACGGATGGACGGACGGACAGACAGACAGACGGATACACAGAGGGACGGATGGACGGATGGACAGACAGACAGACAGACGGATACACAGAGGGACGGATGGACGGACGGACAGACAGACGGATACACAGAGGGATGGAGGGACGGACAGACAGACGGATACACAGAGGGACGGAGGGACGGACGGACAGGCAGAAAGACAGACGGACGGACGGACAGACAAATTCACAGAAGGACGGATGGACGGACAGACAGACAGACGGATACACAGAGGGACGGATGGACGGACGGACAGACAGACAGACGGATACACAGAGGGACGGAGGGACGGACGGACAGACAGACGGATACACAGAGGGACGGATGGACGGACGGACAGACAGACAGACGGATACAGAGAGAAACGTACAGTGCAGCGATGGCCCAGTGGTCTGAGCAGAGCAGAGCCGCCTCTCTGTAGATGGAGAAGCCCAGTAGACACAACAGAGGGGCTATGACCAGCGGACCGCAGTGTCTCAGAACCACACCACTCAAACCTGTCACACCCAGAACCAGCTGCACAATGCCCACTATCACAGTCATACCCTGGAGCTACATAGGAACACAAAGAGAGATATTAGATATGGCCCAGCTATAGAATAGAACAGAGGGAGAGAGATTAGATTTGGCCCAGCATTAGACTAGAACAGAGGGAGAGAGATTAAATATGGCCCAGCATTAGACTAGAACAGAGGGAGAAATATTAGATATGGCCCTGCATTAGACTAGAACAGAGGGAAGGAGATTAGATATGGCCCAGCATTAGACTAGAACAGAGGGAGAGATTCAATATGGCCCAGCATTAGAATAGAACAGAGGGAGAGATTAAATATGGCCCAGCATTAGACTAGAACAGAGGGAGAGATTAAATATGGCCCAGCATTAGAATAGAACAGAGGAAAAGATTAAATATGGCCCAGCATTAGAATAGAACAGAGGGAGAGATTAGATATGGCCCAGCATTAGAATAGAACAGAGGGAGAGATTAAATATGGCCCAGCATTAGAATAGAACAGAGGGAGAGATTAAATATGGCCCAGCATTAGACTAGAACAGAGGGAGAGATTAAATATGGCCCAGCATTAGACTAGAACAGAGGGAAGGAGATTAGATATGGCCCAGCATTAGACTAGAACAGAGGGAGAGATTAGATATGGCCCAGCATTAGAATAGAACAGAGGGAGAGATTAAATATGGCCCAGCATTAGAATAGAACAGAGGGAGAGATTAGATATAGCCCAGCATTAGAATAGAACAGAGGGAGAGATTAAATATGGCCCAGCATTAGACTAGAACAGAGGGAAAGATTAGATATGGCCCAGCATTAGAATAGAACAGAGGGAGAGATATGGCCCAGCATTAGACTAGAACAGAGGGAGAGATATTAGATATGGCCCAGCATTAGACTAGAACAGAGGGAGAGATATTAGATATGGCCCAGCATTAGAATAGAACAGAGGGAGAGATATGGCCCAGCATTAGACTAGAACAGAGAGGGAGAGATTAGATATGGCCCTGCATTAGACTAGAACAGAGGGAGAGATTAGATATGGCCCAACATTAGACTAGAACAGAGGGAGAGATTAGATATGGCCCAGCATTAGACTAGAACAGAGGGAGAGATTAGATATGGCCCTGCATTAGACTAGAACAGAGGGAAGGAGATTAGATATGGCCCAGCATTAGACTAGAACAGAGGGAAGGAGATTAGATATGGCCCAGCATTAGACTAGAACAGAGGGAAGGAGATTAGATATGGCCCAGCATTAGACTAGAACAGAGGGAGAGATTAGATATGGCCCAGCATTAGACTAGAACAGAGGGAGAGATTAGATATGGCCCAGCATTAGACTAGAACAGAGGGAGAGATTAGATATAGCCCAACATTAGACTAGAACAGAGGGAGAGATTAGATATGGCCCAGCATTAGACTAGAACAGAGGGAAGGAGATTAGATATGGCCCAGCATTAGACTAGAACAGAGGGAAGGAGATTAGATATGGCCCAGCATTAGACTAGAACAGAGGGAAGGAGATTAGATATGGCCCAGCATTAGACTAGAACAGAGGGAGAGATTAGATATGGCCCTGCATTAGACTAGAACAGAGGGAGAGATTAAATATGGCCAAGCATTAGACTAGAACAGAGGGAGAGAGATTAGATATGGCCCAGCATTAGACTAGAACAGAGGGAAGGAGATTAGATATGGCCCTGCATTAGACTAGAACAGAGGGAGAGATATGGCCCAGCATTAGACTAGAACAGAGGGAGAGAGATTAAATATGGCCCAGCATTAGACTAGAACAGAGGGAGAGAGATTAAATATGGCCCAGCATTAGACTAGAACAGAGGGAGAGAGATTAAATATGGCCCAGCATTAGACTAGAACAGAGGGAAGGAGATTAGATATGGCCCAGCATTAGACTAGAACAGAGGGAAGGAGATTAGATATGGCCCTGCATTAGACTAGAACAGAGGGAGAGATATGGCCCAGCATTAGACTAGAACAGAGGGAGAGAGATTAAATATGGCCCTGCATTAGACTAGAACAGAGGGAGAGAGATTAAATATGGCCCAGCATTAGACTAGAACAGAGGGAGATATTAAATATGGCCCTGCATTAGACTAGAACAGAGGGAGAGAGATTAAATATGGCCCAGCATTAGAATAGAACAGAAGGAGAGATTAGATATGGCCCAGCATTAGACTAGAACAGAGGGAGAGAGATTAAATATGGCCCAGCATTAGAATAGAACAGAAGGAGAGATTAGATATGGCCCAGCATTAGACTAGAACAGAGGGAGATATTAGATATGGCCCAGCATTAGACTAGAACAGAGGGAAGGAGATTAGATATGGCCCAGCATTAGAATAGAACAGAAGGAGAGATTAGATATGGCCCAGCATTAGACTAGAACAGAGGGAAGGAGATTAGATATGGCCCAGCATTAGACTAGAACAGAGGGAGAGAGATTAGATATGGCCCAGCATTAGACTAGAACAGAGGGAAGGAGATTAGATATGGCCCTGCATTAGACTAGAACAGAGGGAGAGATATGGCCCAGCATTAGACTAGAACAGAGGGAGAGAGATTAAATATGGCCCAGCATTAGACTAGAACAGATGGAGAGATTAGATATGGCCCTGCATTAGACTAGAACAGAGGGAGAGATATGGCCCAGCATTAGACTAGAACAGAGGGAGAGAGATTAGATATGGCCCAGCATTAGAATAGAACAGAGGGAGAGAGATTAAATATGGCCCAGCATTAGAATAGAACAGAGGGAGAGATATGGCCCAGCATTAGACTAGAACAGAGGGAAGGAGATTAAATATGGCCCAGCATTAGACTAGAACAGAGGGAGAGGGGGGTGAAATAATCACTGTACAGTACAGATAGAAACAAAATGGCTGAATTGCAGAAAAAATATCAAGAGATGAGGACAGAAAGGGAGATGACATGATATATGTCACACCATTCAACAGTATGGTTTAATTGCAGTGACAGTATGGTTTAATTGCAGTGACAGTATGGTTTAATTGCAGTGACAATATGACTTAATTGCAGTAAATATCGATAAATGGTCTATAAAATATATACAAATAACCTAAGACTGCAGATACATTTGAAGTATGTTGAAGATTTTCTAAACAAGAGTTTATTTCCATAAAACTAAATCCACCATTTTTTTCTCATGTGGGTAGCTACATGTACATTTGTGTGTAAAGTATTGCTGCTGGCAGATGGAACGTTGGTATCCTGTATATATAACTGGGACATGTGATTGTCTCACCTATTATAAGATGAATACATTTACTGTAAATCGCTCTGGATAAGAGCATCTGATAAAATCAAGGTTTCACAAATTTGATCCTGGGGCCCACCCTGGGCGCACATATAGTGTTTTGCCCTAGCAGAACCAAGTAGGGAGAAACACTGTGCCCTAGCAGAACCAAGTAGGGAGAAACACTGTGCCCTAGCAGAACCAAGTAGGGTGAAACACTGTGCCCTAGCAGAACCAAGTAGGGAGAAACACTGTGCCCTAGCAGAACCAAGTAGGGGGAAACACTGTGCCCTAGCAGAACCAAGTAGGGAGAAAACACTGTGCCCTAGCAGAACCAAGTAGGGAGAAAACACTGTGCCCTAGCAGAACCAAGTAGGGAGAAACACTGTGCCCTAGCAGAACCAAGTAGGGGGCAACACTGTGCCCTAGCAGAACCAAGTAGGGAGAAACACTGAGCCCTAGCAGAACCAAGTAGGGGTAACACTGTGCCCTAGCGGAACCAAGTAGGGTGAACACTGTGCCCTAGCAGAACCAAGTAGGGTGAAAACACATTGCCCTAGCAGAACCAAGTAGGCTGAAAACACTGTGCCCTAGCAGAACCAAGTAGGGAGAAACACTGTGCCCTAGCAGAACCAAGTAGGGTGAAAACACTGTGCCCTAGCAGAACCAAGTAGGGGGAAAACACTGTGCCCTAGCAGAACCAAGTAGGGTGAAAACACTGTGCCCTAGCAGAACCAAGTAGGGTGAAAACACTGTGCCCTAGCAGAACCAAGTAGGGAGAAACACTGAGCCCTAGCAGAACCAAGTAGGGTGAAAACACTGTGCCCTAGCAGAACCAAGTAGGGTGAAAACACTGTGCCCTAGCAGAACCAAGTAGGGGTAAAACACTGTGCCCTAGCAGAACCAAGTAGGGGTAACACTTTGCCCTAGCAGAACCAAGTAGGGAGAAACACTGTGCCCTAGCAGAACCAAGTAGGGAGAAACACTGAGCCCTAGCAGAACCAAGTAGGGTGAAAACACTGTGCCCTAGCAGAACCAAGTAGGGAGAAACACTGTGCCCTAGCAGAACCAAGTAGGGGGAAAAAACACTTTGCTAAATTACTAAAATGTCAAATGTACAGTGGGGAGAACAAGTATTTGATACACTGCCGATTTTGCAGGTTTTCCTACTTACAAAGCATTTAGAGGTCTGTAATTTTTATCATAGGTACACTTCAACTGTGAGAGACGGAATCTAAAACAAAAATCCAGAAAATCACATTGTATGATTTTTAAGTAATTAATTTGCATTTTAAAATCGGCAGTGTATCAAATACTTGTTCTCCCCACTGTATATACAGTGAGGGGGAAAAAAGTATTTGATCCCCTGCTGATTTTGTACGTTTGCCCACTGACAAAGAAATGATCAGTCTATAATTTTAATGGTAGGTTTATTTGAACAGTGAGAGACAGAATAACAAACAAAACAATCCAGAGAAACGCACGTCAAAAATGTTATAAATTGATTTGCTTTTTAATGAGGGAAATAAGTATTTGACCCCCTCTGCAAAACATGACTTAGTACTTGGTGGCAAAACCCTTGTTCCGTAGCCAATCACAGAGGTCAGACGTTTCTTGTCGTTGGCCACCAGGTTTGCACACATCTCAGGAGGGATTACACACACCTTTCAGCTCCAAATAAGCAAAGCTAATTTACCAACATTTCTGAAAATGGATATATAGCGTTTTAGAATTAAACTCATCATACGTTAATGTTTATATCAGCCTCTCTCTCTCTCTCTCACACACACACACACACACACACACACACACACACACACACACACACACACACACACACACACACACACACACACACACACACACACACACACACACACACACACACACACACACACACACACACACACACACACACACACACACACACACACACACACACACACACACACACACACACACACACACACACACACACACACACACACATCAATACACTTGTAGGACACTCGTCTCTACCATGCTGTGCACCATCGAACTCATAACCCTTACCTTAAACCGGGTTCGTATCCTAACCCCAAGTCCGCCCTTTACTCTAAACCAGGTTCATTTCCTAGTGGCGCAGCGGTCTAAGGCACTGCATCTCAGCGCTAGAGGCGTCACTACAGACCCTGGTTAGATTCCAGGCTGTATCACAGCGGTCTAAGGCACTGCATCTCAGCGCTAGAGGCGTCACTACAGTCCCTGGTTAGATTCCAGGCTGTATCACAGCGGTCTAAGGCACTGCATCTCAGCGCTAGAGGAGTCACTACAGACCCTGGTTCCATTCCAGGCTGTATCGGTACCCCCTGTACCGGTACCCCCTGTATATAGCCTCCACATTGACTCTGTACCGTAACACCCTGTATATAGCCTCCACATTGACTCTCTACCGTAACACCCTGTATATAGTCTCCACATTGACTCTGTACCGTAACACCCTGTATATAGTCTCCACATTGACTCTGTACTGGTACCCCCTGTATATAGCCTCCACATTGACTCTGTACCGTAACACCCTGTAGGTAGTCTCGCTATTGTTATTTTACTGCTGCTCTTTAACTACTTGTTACTTTTATTTTCTATTTTTTACTTAACACTTTTCTTAACTTCCTAAAGCATTGTTGGTTAAGGGGCTTGTAAGTAAGCATTTCACTGTGAGGTCTACTACACCTGTTGTATCCAGCATTTCACTGTAAGGTCTACTACACCTGTTGTATTCAGCATTTCACTGTGAGGTCTACTACACCTGTTGTATTCAGCATTTCACTGTAAGGTCTACCTATACCTGTTGTATTCAGCATTTCACTGTGAGGTCTACTACACCTGTTGTATTCAGCATTTCACTGTGAGGTCTACTACACCTGTTGTATTCAGCATTTCACTGTTAGGTTTACTACACCTGTTGTATTCAGCATTTCACTGTAAGGTCTACTACACCTGTTGTATTCAGCATTTCACTGTGAGGTCTACTACACCTGTTGTATTCAGCATTTCACTGTGAGGTTTACTACACCTGTTGTATTCAGCATTTCACTGTGAGGTCTACTACACCTGTTGTATTCAGCATTTGACTGTAAGGTCTACCTATACCTGTTGTATTCAGCATTTCACTGTGAGGTCTACCTACACCTGTTGTATTCAGCATTTCACTGTGAGGTCTACTACACCTGTTGTATTCAGTATTTCACTGTGAGGTCTACTACACCTGTTGTATTCAGCATTTCACTGTGAGGTCTACTACACCTGTTGTATCCAGCATTTCACTGTAAGGTCTACTACACCTGTTGTATTCAGCATTTCACTGTAAGGTCTACTACACCTGTTGTATTCAGCATTTCACTGTAAGGTCTACTACACCTGTTGTATTCAGCATTTCACTGTAAGGTCTACTTACACCTGTTGTATTCCGCATTTCACTGTGAGGTCTACTACACCTGTTGTATCCAGCATTTCACTGTGAGGTCTACCTACACCTGTTGTATTCAGCATTTCACTGTAAGGTCTACCTACACCTGTTGTATCCAGCATTTCACTGTAAGGTCTACTACACCTGTTGTATTCGGCGCACGTGACAAATACAATTTGATTTACTATTGTAGTAGTAAAGCCTCTTGATAAAGGCCCTGAAACATGATTTTAATCTAAACATAACTCCAGAATGTTGCCGTAACAACGGAAGCGGCAGTGAGGAGAGGAAGTGGTCTGGTCTGTGGGCTCAGCACCATGGACAGCAACACTACAGTCTGATGTACAGTACCTCTCTGACTGGGTTGGCTCTGGGTAGGATGTCCCCCTCACTCTCCTCACAGTGCCCTCTGCAGGTCGGTTCAGTAACTGCAGGAGAGCAATAGCAGTAGTATCATTAAAACCACAACGAGATACAAAAGGCCACGTTCACACACTCATGTTGTACAACTGATACACAAGGCTTTTGACACAACGGTTGTGACAATTTTTTGATGAGTTTGTCAGCCAAAACAATGTTGTGTCAAATGAGTTTTACATCAGTTGTACAACTTGAGTGTGAACATGACCTGAGGTAAATGGTAAGGTTGATGTAGCTAACTCACCAATCTGGGCAGTGAGGACTACAGCAGGGATAAGGATTTCCAGAGACGGAGCCTGGACCAGAGGGAGGCTGAGGATGACAGAGTTCTGATTGTATTCATGTCTGTCAATGTGTTGACTGCTTGGATTGATCATCACAGACAGGTGTGAGTGAGAGAGTTGAGAGGTAAATGTAAAAAAAAAAAAACGTAAAAAAAAAAAGGGTAAAACGAATTGATTGATTGTGAGTATTCCTCACCATGTCCCCAGACAGCTCTGTATCAGAGTGGAGAGACCGGAGTAGAATAACGTGGAGGACAGTAACTTCTCTCTCTCTCCATCCTGTAACAGTAGATGTTGCTGTAACACACCCAGGACCAGAACCAGCAGAGAGCACTGCACAAAAACCTGCTGTAGGGAGAGAGAGATTCACAAGAACGGCAGAATGAAACTGGTACCAAGAGCAAGCCAGTGGTAGGTAGGTACCAACAGCAAGCCAGTGGTAGGTAGGTACCAACAGCAAGCCAGTGGTAGGTAGGTACCAACAGCAAGCCAGTGGTAGGTAGGTACCAACAGCAAGCCAGTGGTAGGTAGGTACCAAGAGCAAGCCAGTGGTAGGTAGGTACCAACAGCAAGCCAGTGGTAGGTAGGTACCAACAGCAAGCCAGTGGTAGGTAGGTACCAACAGCATGCCAGTGGTAGGTAGGTACCAACAGCAAGCCAGTGGTAGGTAGGTACCAAGAGCAAGCCAGTGGTAGGTAGGTACCAACAGCAAGCCAGTGGTAGGTAGGTACCAAGAGCAAGCCAGTGGTAGGTAGGTACCAACAGCAAGCCAGTGGTAGGTAGGTACCAACAGCAAGCCAGTGGTAGGTAGGTACCAACAGCAAGCCAGTGGTAGGTAGGTACCAACAGCAAGCCAGTGGTAGGTAGGTACCAACAGCAAGCCAGTGGTAGGTAGGTACCAACAGCAAGCCAGGGGTAGGTAGTTACCAACAGCATGCCAGTGGTAGGTAGGTACCAACAGCATGCCAGAGGTAGGTAGGTACCAACAGCAAGCCAGTGGTAGGTAGGTACCAACAGCAAGCCAGTGGTAGGTAGGTACCAACAGCAAGCCAGTGGTAGGTAGGTACCAACAGCAAGCCAGTGGTAGGTAGGTACCAACAGCAAGCCAGTGGTAGGTAGGTACCAACAGCAAGCCAGTGGTAGGTAGGTACCAACAGCAAGCCAGTGGTAGGTAGGTACCAACAGCAAGCCAGTGGTAGGTAGGTACCAACAGCAAGCCAGTGGTAGGTAGGTACCAACAGCAAGCCAGTGGTAGGTAGGTACCAACAGCAAGCCAGTGGTAGGTAGGTACCAACAGCAAGCCAGTGGTAGGTAGGTACCAACAGCAAGCCAGTGGTAGGTAGGTACCAACAGCAAGCCAGTGGTAGGTAGGTACCAACAGCAAGCCAGTGGTAGGTAGGTACCAAGAGCAAGCCAGTGGTAGGTAGGTACCAACAGCAAGCCAGTGGTAGGTAGGTACCAACAGCAAGCCAGTGGTAGGTAGGTACCAACAGCATGCCAGTGGTAGGTAGGTACCAACAGCAAGCCAGTGGTAGGTAGGTACCAACAGCAAGCCAGTGGTAGGTAGGTACCAACAGCAAGCCAGTGGTAGGTAGGTACCAACAGCAAGCCAGTGGTAGGTAGGTACCAACAGCAAGCCAGTGGTAGGTAGGTACCAACAGCAAGCCAGTGGTAGGTAGGTACCAACAGCAAGCCAGTGGTAGGTAGGTACCAACAGCAAGCCAGTGGTAGGTAGGTACCAACAGCAAGCCAGTGGTAGGTAGGTACCAACAGCAAGCCAGTGGTAGGTAGGTACCAACAGCATGCCAGTGGTAGGTAGGTACCAACAGCAAGCCAGTGGTAGGTAGGTACCAACAGCAAGCCAGTGGTAGGTAGGTACCAACAGCAAGACAGTGGTAGGTAGGTACCAACAGCAAGCCAGTGGTAGGTAGGTACCAACAGCAAGCCAGTGGTAGGTAGGTACCAACAGCAAGACAGTGGTAGGTAGGTACCAACAGCAAGCCAGTGGTAGGTAGGTACCAACAGCAAGCCAGTGGTAGGTAGGTACCAACAGCAAGCCAGTGGTAGGTAGGTAGGTACCAACAGCATGCCAGTGGTAGGTAGGTACCAACAGCAAGCCAGTGGTAGGTAGGTACCAACAGCAAGCCAGTGGTAGGTAGGTACCAACAGCAAGCCAGTGGTAGGTAGGTACCAACAGCAAGCCAGTGGTAGGTAGGTACCAACAGCAAGCCAGTGGTAGGTAGGTATCAACAGCAAGCCAGTGGTAGGTAGGTACCAACAGCAAGCCAGTGGTAGGTAGGTACCAACAGCAAGCCAGTGGTAGGTAGGTACCAACAGCAAGCCAGTGGTAGGTAGGTACCAACAGCAAGCCAGTGGTAGGTAGGTACCAACAGCAAGCCAGTGGTAGGTAGGTACCAACAGCAAGCCAGTGGTAGGTAGGTACCAACAGCAAGCCAGTGGTAGGTAGGTACCAACAGCAAGCCAGTGGTAGGTAGGTACCAACAGCAAGCCAGTGGTAGGTAGGTACCAACAGCAAGCCAGTGGTAGGTAGGTACCAACAGCAAGCCAGTGGTAGGTAGGTACCAACAGCAAGACAGTGGTAGGTAGGTACCAACAGCAAGCCAGTGGTAGGTAGGTACCAACAGCAAGCCAGTGGTAGGTAGGTACCAACAGCAAGACAGTGGTAGGTAGGTACCAACAGCAAGCCAGTGGTAGGTAGGTACCAACAGCAAGCCAGTGGTAGGTAGGTACCAACAGCAAGCCAGTGGTAGGTAGGTACCAACAGCAAGCCAGTGGTAGGTAGGTACCAACAGCAAGCCAGTGGTAGGTAGGTACCAACAGCAAGCCAGTGGTAGGTAGGTACCAACAGCAAGCCAGTGGTAGGTAGGTACCAACAGCAAGCCAGTGGTAGGTAGGTACCAACAGCAAGCCAGTGGTAGGTAGGTACCAACAGCAAGCCAGTGGTAGGTAGGTACCAACAGCAAGCCAGTGGTAGGTAGGTACCAACAGCAAGCCAGTGGTAGGTAGGTACCAACAGCAAGCCAGTGGTAGGTAGGTAGGTACCAACAGCAAGCCAGTGGTAGGTAGGTACCAACAGCAAGCCAGTGGTAGGTAGGTACCAACAGCAAGCCAGTGGTAGGTAGGTACCAACAGCATGCCAGTGGTAGGTACCAACAGCAAGCCAGTGGTAGGTAGGTACCAACAGCAAGACAGTGGTAGGTAGATAGGTACCAACAGCAAGAAAGTGGTAGGTAGATACCAATGAGCAAGACAGTGGTAGGTAGGTACCAAGAGCAAGCCAGTGGTAGGTAGGTACCAACAGCATGCCAGTGGTAGGTAGGTACCAACAGCAAGCCAGTGGTAGGTAGGTACCAAGAGCAAGCCAGTGGTAGGTAGGTACCAACAGCAAGCCAGTGGTAGGTACCAACAGCAAGACAGTGGTAGGTACCAACAGCATGCCAGTGGTAGGTAGGTGCCAACAGCAAGCCAGTGGTAGGTAGGTACCAACAGCATGCCAGTGGTAGGTAGGTACCAACAGCAAGCCAGTGGTAGATAGGTACCAACAGCAAGACAGTGGTAGGTAGGTACCAACAGCAAGCCAGTGGTAGGTAGGTACCAACAGCAAGCCAGTGGTAGGTAGGTACCAACAGCAAGCCAGTGGTAGGTAGGTACCAACAGCAAGCCAGTGGTAGGTAGGTACCAACAGCAAGCCAGTGGTAGGTAGGTACCAACAGCAAGACAGTGGTAGGTAGGTACCAACAGCAAGACAGTGGTAGGTAGGTACCAACAGCAAGACAGTGGTAGGTAGGTACCAACAGCAAGCCAGTGGTAGGTAGGTACCAACAGCAAGACAGTGGTAGGTAGGTACCAACAGCAAGACAGTGGTAGGTAGGTACCAACAGCAAGCCAGTGGTAGGTAGGTACCAACAGCAAGCCAGTGGTAGGTAGGTACCAACAGCAAGCCAGGGGTAGGTAGTTACCAACAGCATGCCAGTGGTAGGTAGGTACCAACAGCATGCCAGAGGTAGGTAGGTACCAACAGCAAGCCAGTGGTAGGTAGGTACCAACAGCAAGACAGTGGTAGGTACCAACAGCAAGCCAGTGGTAGGTAGGTACCAACAGCAAGCCAGTGGTAGGTAGGTACCAACAGCAAGACAGTGGTAGGTAGGTACCAACAGCAAGCCAGTGGTAGGTAGGTACCAACAGCAAGCCAGTGGTAGGTAGGTACCAACAGCAAGCCAGTGGTAGGTAGGTAGGTACCAACAGCATGCCAGTGGTAGGTACCAACAGCAAGCCAGTGGTAGGTAGGTACCAACAGCAAGCCAGTGGTAGGTAGGTACCAACAGCATGCCAGTGGTAGGTACCAACAGCAAGCCAGTGGTAGGTAGGTACCAACAGCAAGACAGTGGTAGGTAGATAGGTACCAACAGCAAGAAAGTGGTAGGTAGATACCAATGAGCAAGACAGTGGTAGGTAGGTACCAAGAGCAAGCCAGTGGTAGGTAGGTACCAACAGCATGCCAGTGGTAGGTAGGTACCAACAGCAAGCCAGTGGTAGGTAGGTACCAAGAGCAAGCCAGTGGTAGGTAGGTAGGTACCAACAGCATGCCAGTGGTAGGTAGGTACCAACAGCAAGCCAGTGGTAGGTAGGTACCAACAGCAAGACAGTGGTAGGTAGGTACCAACAGCAAGCCAGTGGTAGGTAGGTACCAACAGCAAGCCAGTGGTAGGTAGGTACCAACAGCAAGCCAGTGGTAGGTAGGTACCAACAGCAAGCCAGTGGTAGGTACCAACAGCAAGCCAGTGGTAGGTACCAACAGCAAGACAGTGGTAGGTACCAACAGCATGCCAGTGGTAGGTAGGTGCCAACAGCAAGACAGTGGTAGGTAGGTACCAACAGCATGCCAGTGGTAGGTAGGTACCAACAGCAAGCCAGTGGTAGGTAGGTACCAACAGCAAGCCAGTGGTAGGTAGGTACCAACAGCAAGACAGTGGTAGGTAGGTACCAACAGCAAGCCAGTGGTAGGTAGGTACCAACAGCAAGACAGTGGTAGGTAGGTACCAACAGCAAGACAGTGGTAGGTAGGTACCAACAGCAAGCCAGTGGTAGGTAGGTACCAACAGCAAGCCAGTGGTAGGTAGGTACCAACAGCAAGACAGTGGTAGGTAGGTACCAACAGCAAGACAGTGGTAGGTAGGTACCAACAGCAAGACAGTGGTAGGTAGGTACCAACAGCAAGACAGTGGTAGGTAGGTACCAACAGCAAGCCAGTGGTAGGTAGGTACCAACAGCAAGCCAGTGGTAGGTAGGTACCAACAGCAAGACAGTGGTAGGTAGGTACCAACAGCAAGACAGTGGTAGGTAGGTACCAACAGCAAGACAATGGTAGGTAGGTACCAACAGCAAGACAGTGGTAGGTAGGTACCAACAGCAAGACAGTGGTAGGTAGGTACCAACAGCAAGACAGTGGTAGGTAGGTACCAACAGCAAGACAGTGGTAGGTAGGTACCAACAGCAAGACAGTGGTAGGTAGGTACCAACAGCAAGCCAGTGGTAGGTAGGTACCAACAGCAAGCCAGTGGTGGGTAGGTACCAACAGCAAGCCAGTGGTAGGTACCAACAGCAAGCCAGTGGTAGGTACCAACAGCAAGACAGTGGTAGGTACCAACAGCATGCCAGTGGTAGGTAGGTGCCAACAGCAAGACAGTGGTAGGTAGGTACCAACAGCATGCCAGTGGTAGGTAGGTACCAACAGCAAGCCAGTGGTAGGTAGGTACCAACAGCAAGACAGTGGTAGGTAGGTACCAACAGCAAGAAAGTGGTAGGTAGGTACCAACAGCAAGCCAGTGGTAGGTAGGTACCAACAGCAAGACAGTGGTAGGTAGGTACCAACAGCAAGACAGTGGTAGGTAGGTACCAACAGCAAGCCAGTGGTAGGTAGGTACCAACAGCAAGACAGTGGTAGGTAGGTACCAACAGCAAGACAGTGGTAGGTAGGTACCAACAGCAAGACAGTGGTAGGTAGGTACCAACAGCAAGACAGTGGTAGGTAGGTACCAACAGCAAGACAGTGGTAGGTAGGTACAAACAGCAAGACAGTGGTAGGTAGGTACCAACAGCAAGACAGTGGTAGGTAGGTACCAACAGCAAGACAGTGGTAGGTAGGTACCAACAGCAAGCCAGTGGTAGGTAGGTACCAACAGCAAGACAGTGGTAGGTAGGTACCAACAGCAAGACAGTGGTAGGTAGGTACCAACAGCAAGCCAGTGGTAGGTAGGTACCAACAGCAAGACAGTGGTAGGTAGGTACCAACAGCAAGACAGTGGTAGGTAGGTACCAACAGCAAGACAGTGGTAGGTAGGTACCAACAGCAAGACAGTGGTAGGTAGGTACCAACAACAAGACAGTGGTAGGTAGGTACCAACAGCAAGACAGTGGTAGGTAGGTACCAACAGCAAGACAGTGGTAGGTAGGTACCAACAGCAAGACAGTGGTAGGTAGGTACCAACAGCAAGCCAGTGGTAGGTAGGTACCAAGTGCAAGACAGTGGTAGGTAGGTACCAACAGCAAGACAGTGGTAGGTAGGTACCAACAGCAAGACAGTGGTAGGTAGGTACCAAGCGCAAGACAGTGGTAGGTAGGTACCAAGTGCAAGACAGTGGTAGGTAGTTACCAAGCGCAAGACAGTGGTAGGTAGGTACCAAGCGCAAGACAGTGGTAGGTAGGTACCAACAGCAAGACAGTGGTAGGTAGCTACCAACAGCAAGACAGTGGCAGGTAGGTACCAACAGCAAGACAGTGGTAGGTAGGTACCAACAGCAAGACAGTGGTAGGTAGGTACCAACAGCAAGACAGTGGTAGGTAGGTACCAAGAGCAAGCCAGTGGTAGGTAGGTAGGTACCAACAGCATGCCAGTGGTAGGTAGGTACCAACAGCAAGCCAGTGGTAGGTAGGTACCAACAGCAAGCCAGTGGTAGGTAGGTACCAACAGCAAGCCAGTGGTAGGTAGGTACCAACAGCATGCCAGTGGTAGGTAGGTACCAACAGCAAGCCAGTGGTAGGTAGGTACCAAGAGCAAGACAGTGGTAGGTACCAACAGCAAGCCAGTTGTAGGTAGGTAGGTACCAACAGCATGCCAGTGGTAGGTAGGTACCAACAGCAAGCCAGTGGTAGGTAGGTACCAAGCGCAAGACAGTGGTAGGTAGGTACCAACAGCAAGACAGTGGTAGGTAGGTACCAACAGCAAGACAGTGGTAGGTAGGTACCAAGCGCAAGACAGTGGTAGATAGGTACCAAGCGCAAGACAGTGGTAGGTAGGTACCAAGCGCAAGACAGTGGTAGGTAGGTACCAAGCGCAAGACAGTGGTAGGTAGGTACCAACAGCAAGACAGTGGTAGGTAGGTACCAACAGCAAGACAGTGGTAGGTAGGTACCAACAGCAAGACAGTGGTAGGTAGGTACCAACAGCAAGACAGTGGTAGGTAGGTACCAACAGCAAGCCAGTGGTAGGTAGGTACCAACAGCATGCCAGTGGTAGGTAGGTACCAACAGCAAGCCAGTGGTAGGTAGGTACCAACAGCAAGCCAGTGTTAGGTTGGTACCAACAGCATGCCAGTGGTAGGTACCAACAGCAAGCCAGTGGTAGGTAGGTACCAAGAGCAAGATAGTGGTAGGTACCAACAGCAAGCCAGTGGTAGGTAGGTAGGTACCAACAGCATGCCAGTGGTAGGTAGGTACCAACAGCAAGCCAGTGGTAGGTAGGTACCAACAGCATGCCAGTGGTAGGTACCAACAGCAAGCCAGTGGTAGGTAGGTACCAAGAGCAAGACAGTGGTAGGTACCAACAGCAAGCCAGTGGTAGGTAGGTACCAACAGCAAGACAGTGGTAGGTAGGTACCAACAGCAAGACAGTGGTAGGTAGGTACCAACAGCAAGCCAGTGGTAGGTAGGTACCAACAGCAAGCCAGTGGTAGGTAGGTACCAACAGCAAGCCAGTGGTAGGTAGGTACCAACAGCAAGACAGTGGTAGGTAGGTACCAACAGCAAGCCAGTGGTAGGTAGCTACAAACAGCAAGACAGTGGTAGGTAGGTACCAAGCGCAAGACAGTGGTAGGTAGGTACCAACAGCAAGACAGTGGTAGGTAGGTACCAACAGCAAGACAGTGGTAGGTAGGTACCAACAGCAAGACAGTGGTAGGTAGGTACCAACAGCAAGACAGTGGTAGGTAGGTACCAACAGCAAGACAGTGGTAGGTAGGTACCAACAGCAAGACAGTGGTAGGTAGGTACCAACAGCAAGACAGTGGTAGGTAGGTACAAACAGCAAGACAGTGGTAGGTAGGTACCAACAGCAAGACAGTGGTAGGTAGGTACCAACAGCAAGACAGTGGTAGGTAGGTACCAACAGCAAGACAGTGGTAGGTAGGTACCAACAGCAAGCCAGTGGTAGGTAGGTACCAACAGCAAGCCAGTGGTAGGTAGGTACCAACAGCAAGCCAGTGGTAGGTACCAACAGCAAGACAGTGGTAGGTACCAACAGCATGCCAGTGGTAGGTAGGTGCCAACAGCAAGACAGTGGTAGGTAGGTACCAACAGCATGCCAGTGGTAGGTAGGTACCAACAGCAAGCCAGTGGTAGATAGGTACCAACAGCAAGACAGTGGTAGGTAGGTACCAAGCGCAAGACAGTGGTAGGTAGGTACCAACAGCAAGACAGTGGTAGGTAGGTACCAACAGCAAGACAGTGGCAGGTAGGTACCAACAGCAAGACAGTGGTAGGTAGGTACCAACAGCAAGACAGTGGTAGGTAGGTACCAACAGCAACACAGTGGTAGGTAGGTACCAAGAGCAAGACAGTGGTAGGTAGGTACCAAGCGCAAGACAGTGGTAGGTAGGTACCAACAGCAAGACAGTGGTAGGTAGGTACCAACAGCAAGACAGTGGCAGGTAGGTACCAACAGCAAGACAGTGGTAGGTAGGTACCAACAGCAAGACAGTGGTAGGTAGGTACCAACAGCAAGACAGTGGTAGGTAGGTACCAAGAGCAAGCCAGTGGTAGGTAGGTAGGTACCAACAGCATGCCAGTGGTAGGTAGGTACCAACAGCAAGCCAGTGGTAGGTAGGTACCAACAGCAAGCCAGTGGTAGGTAGGTACCAACAGCAAGCCAG
Organism: Salvelinus alpinus; assembly: GCF_045679555.1. Lineage (NCBI taxonomy): Eukaryota > Metazoa > Chordata > Actinopteri > Salmoniformes > Salmonidae > Salvelinus > Salvelinus alpinus. The sequence goes on along the minus strand of NC_092105.1, from coordinate 5,234,510 downwards.
TGGTAGGTAGGTACCAACAGCATGCCAGTGGTAGGTAGGTACCAACAGCAAGCCAGTGGTAGGTAGGTACCAAGAGCAAGACAGTGGTAGGTACCAACAGCAAGCCAGTTGTAGGTAGGTAGGTACCAACAGCATGCCAGTGGTAGGTAGGTACCAACAGCAAGCCAGTGGTAGGTAGGTACCAAGCGCAAGACAGTGGTAGGTAGGTACCAACAGCAAGACAGTGGTAGGTAGGTACCAACAGCAAGACAGTGGTAGGTAGGTACCAAGCGCAAGACAGTGGTAGATAGGTACCAAGCGCAAGACAGTGGTAGGTAGGTACCAAGCGCAAGACAGTGGTAGGTAGGTACCAAGCGCAAGACAGTGGTAGGTAGGTACCAACAGCAAGACAGTGGTAGGTAGGTACCAACAGCAAGACAGTGGTAGGTAGGTACCAACAGCAAGACAGTGGTAGGTAGGTACCAACAGCAAGACAGTGGTAGGTAGGTACCAACAGCAAGCCAGTGGTAGGTAGGTACCAACAGCAAGCCAGTGGTAGGTAGGTAGGTACCAACAGCATGCCAGTGGTAGGTAGGTACCAACAGCAAGCCAGTGGTAGGTAGGTACCAACAGCAAGCCAGTGTTAGGTTGGTACCAACAGCATGCCAGTGGTAGGTACCAACAGCAAGCCAGTGGTAGGTAGGTACCAAGAGCAAGATAGTGGTAGGTACCAACAGCAAGCCAGTGGTAGGTAGGTAGGTACCAACAGCATGCCAGTGGTAGGTAGGTACCAACAGCAAGCCAGTGGTAGGTAGGTACCAACAGCATGCCAGTGGTAGGTACCAACAGCAAGCCAGTGGTAGGTAGGTACCAAGAGCAAGACAGTGGTAGGTACCAACAGCAAGCCAGTGGTAGGTAGGTACCAACAGCAAGACAGTGGTAGGTAGGTACCAACAGCAAGACAGTGGTAGGTAGGTACCAACAGCAAGCCAGTGGTAGGTAGGTACCAACAGCAAGACAGTGGTAGGTAGGTACCAAGCGCAAGACAGTGGTAGGTAGGTACCAACAGCAAGACAGTGGTAGGTAGGTACCAACAGCAAGACAGTGGCAGGTAGGTACCAACAGCAAGACAGTGGTAGGTAGGTACCAACAGCAAGCCAGTGGTAGGTAGCTACAAACAGCAAGACAGTGGTAGGTAGGTACCAACAGCAAGACAGTGGTAGGTAGGTACCAACAGCAAGACAGTGGTAGGTAGGTACCAACAGCAAGACAGTGGTAGGTAGGTACCAACAGCAAGACAGTGGTAGGTAGGTACCAACAGCAAGACAGTGGTAGGTAGGTACAAACAGCAAGACAGTGGTAGGTAGGTACCAACAGCAAGACAGTGGTAGGTAGGTACCAACAGCAAGACAGTGGTAGGTAGGTACCAACAGCAAGACAGTGGTAGGTAGGTACCAACAGCAAGCCAGTGGTAGGTAGGTACCAACAGCAAGCCAGTGGTAGGTAGGTACCAACAGCAAGCCAGTGGTAGGTACCAACAGCAAGACAGTGGTAGGTACCAACAGCATGCCAGTGGTAGGTAGGTGCCAACAGCAAGACAGTGGTAGGTAGGTACCAACAGCATGCCAGTGGTAGGTAGGTACCAACAGCAAGCCAGTGGTAGATAGGTACCAACAGCAAGACAGTGGTAGGTAGGTACCAACAGCAAGAAAGTGGTAGGTAGGTACCAACAGCAAGCCAGTGGTAGGTAGGTACCAACAGCAAGACAGTGGTAGGTAGGTACCAACAGCAAGACAGTGGTAGGTAGGTACCAACAGCAAGCCAGTGGTAGGTAGGTACCAACAGCAAGACAGTGGTAGGTAGGTACCAACAGCAAGACAGTGGTAGGTAGGTACCAACAGCAAGACAGTGGTAGGTAGGTACCAACAGCAAGACAGTGGTAGGTAGGTACCAACAGCAAGACAGTGGTAGGTAGGTACCAACAGCAAGACAGTGGTAGGTAGGTACCAACAGCAAGACAGTGGTAGGTAGGTACCAACAGCAAGCCAGTGGTAGGTAGGTACCAACAGCAAGACAGTGGTAGGTAGGTACCAACAGCAAGACAGTGGTAGGTAGGTACCAACAGCAAGCCAGTGGTAGGTAGGTACCAACAGCAAGACAGTGGTAGGTAGGTACCAACAGCAAGACAGTGGTAGGTAGGTACCAACAGCAAGACAGTGGTAGGTAGGTACCAACAGCAAGACAGTGGTAGGTAGGTACCAACAGCAAGACAGTGGTAGGTAGGTACCAACAGCAAGACAGTGGTAGGTAGGTACCAACAGCAAGACAGTGGTAGGTAGGTACCAACAGCAAGACAGTGGTAGGTAGGTACCAACAGCAAGCCAGTGGTAGGTAGGTACCAAGCGCAAGACAGTGGTAGGTAGGTACCAACAGCAAGACAGTGGTAGGTAGGTACCAACAGCAAGACAGTGGTAGGTAGGTACCAAGCGCAAGACAGTGGTAGGTAGGTACCAAGTGCAAGACAGTGGTAGGTAGTTACCAAGCGCAAGACAGTGGTAGGTAGGTACCAAGCGCAAGACAGTGGTAGGTAGGTACCAACAGCAAGACAGTGGTAGGTAGGTACCAACAGCAAGACAGTGGTAGGTAGGTACCAACAGCAAGACAGTGGTAGGTAGGTACCAACAGCAAGACAGTGGTAGGTAGGTACCAACAGCAAGACAGTGGTAGGTAGGTACCAAGAGCAAGCCAGTGGTAGGTAGGTAGGTACCAACAGCATGCCAGTGGTAGGTAGGTACCAACAGCAAGCCAGTGGTAGGTAGGTACCAACAGCAAGCCAGTGGTAGGTAGGTACCAACAGCATGCCAGTGGTAGGTAGGTACCAACAGCAAGCCAGTGGTAGGTAGGTACCAAGAGCAAGACAGTGGTAGGTACCAACAGCAAGCCAGTTGTAGGTAGGTAGGTACCAACAGCATGCCAGTGGTAGGTAGGTACCAACAGCAAGCCAGTGGTAGGTAGGTACCAAGCGCAAGACAGTGGTAGGTAGGTACCAACAGCAAGACAGTGGTAGGTAGGTACCAACAGCAAGACAGTGGTAGGTAGGTACCAAGCGCAAGACAGTGGTAGGTAGGTACCAAGCGCAAGACAGTGGTAGGTAGGTACCAAGCGCAAGACAGTGGTAGGTAGGTACCAAGCGCAAGACAGTGGTAGGTAGGTACCAACAGCAAGACAGTGGTAGGTAGGTACCAACAGCAAGACAGTGGTAGGTAGGTACCAACAGCAAGACAGTGGTAGGTAGGTACCAACAGCAAGACAGTGGTAGGTAGGTACCAACAGCAAGCCAGTGGTAGGTAGGTACCAACAGCAAGCCAGTGGTAGGTAGGTAGGTACCAACAGCATGCCAGTGGTAGGTAGGTACCAACAGCAAGCCAGTGGTAGGTAGGTACCAACAGCAAGCCAGTGTTAGGTTGGTACCAACAGCATGCCAGTGGTAGGTACCAACAGCAAGCCAGTGGTAGGTAGGTACCAAGAGCAAGATAGTGGTAGGTACCAACAGCAAGCCAGTGGTAGGTAGGTAGGTACCAACAGCATGCCAGTGGTAGGTAGGTACCAACAGCAAGCCAGTGGTAGGTAGGTACCAACAGCATGCCAGTGGTAGGTACCAACAGCAAGCCAGTGGTAGGTAGGTACCAAGAGCAAGACAGTGGTAGGTAGGTACCAACAGCAAGCCAGTGGTAGGTAGGTACCAACAGCAAGACAGTGGTAGGTAGGTACCAACAGCAAGACAGTGGTAGGTAGGTACCAACAGCAAGCCAGTGGTAGGTAGGTACCAACAGCAAGCCAGTGGTAGGTAGGTACCAACAGCAAGCCAGTGGTAGGTAGGTACCAACAGCAAGACAGTGGTAGGTAGGTACCAACAGCAAGCCAGTGGTAGGTAGCTACAAACAGCAAGACAGTGGTAGGTAGGTACCAAGCGCAAGACAGTGGTAGGTAGTGACCAACAGCAAGACAGTGGTAGGTAGGTACCAACAGCAAGCCAGTGGTAGGTAGGTACCAACAGCAAGCCAGTGGTAGGTAGGCTACAACAGCAAGCCAGTGGTAGGTATGTACCAACAGCAAGACAGTGGTAGCTAGGTACCAACAGCAAGACAGTGGTAGCTAGGTACCAACAGCAAGCCAGTGGTAGCTAGGTACCAACAGCAAGACAGTGGTAGGTAGGTACCAAGCGCAAGACAGTGGTAGGTACCAAGCGCAAGACAGTGGTAGCTAGGTACCAACAGCAAGACAGTGGTAGGTATGCTACAACTGCGATTAAAAAACAACCTGCATATGGTCTGTGGTCACTGCATGTTTCTCCACACCGGTTCATGTTGAACTGTTTCAAGAGTAGGTACACATCTAATATATACTATAATATATGCTATAATGCAGACATTTTTATCCAAAGCAACTTACAGTCATGAGTACATATATTCAACTTAACTACAACAATGGCTTTGTCACGTAGCTGAGTGACCAAGGGGCTTACTTGTACCGCCAACAGGAGGTTTAGAAAGCAGGGTGGCTGTTGGTTCACACTTGAGATTTCTGTCCTGCTGGTGCTTTTGGTTTCGTCAGGAAGCTCCGGGTCAAAACGCTGACCTACGTCCATTATCATACACGGCTGTTTTCTTCTTGTCAAAACTACTTACATGAATACAGATTTCCTTCTCTCTCTCACTCGCTTTTCTTCTCTCACTCCACTCTCTCTCTCTCTCTCTCTCTCTCTCTCTCTCTCTCTCTCTCTCTCTCTCTCTCTCTCTCTCTCTCTATCTCTATCTCTCTCTCTCTCTCTCTCTCTCTATTGCTATATATCTCTCTCCCTCTCTCCTTCTCTCTTGCTCTCGGTCTTCAACTCATCCGCTGCAAACACCCATACAACAACAACAGCGGATCAGCTGAAACGTAGCCATTCTGTCCCCTCTCTTCTGTCCTAGGTGAACTTTGACCCAGGACAGTTCCAAGTCAGTAGTTTGTCATTACTTGTATCTCCTTCTTTTAATCATTATCTTCACACACACACACACACACACCAAACAATGAGTGGGTGAGCTAAAATACCTACTGGATTGATTTTAAAATCCTGACTATCATGACTATGAGATTATATAATCTCGGGAACCCAGAACTAAATCTTGAGCCAAATTGTCACACTGACCAACGTTAAGTCTGTCGCAAAAAGACTACAGGTTATAAAAACATACATAGTGTAAAGTTGTGTTGAGAGAAAACACACGTACTGTAAAGTTGTGTTGAGAGAAAACACACATACTGTAAAGTTGTGTTGAGAGAAAACACATGTACTGTAAAGTTGTATTGCGAGAAAACACATGTACTGTAAAGTTGTATTGCGAGAAAACACATGTACTGTAAAGTTGTGTTGAGAGAAAACACATGTACTGTAAAGCTGTGTTGAGAGAAAACATACATACTGTAAAGCTGTGTTGAGAGAAAACATGGTTTTCTAGGAGCTCTTAGGGCTGGTAGCATGGTAGCATGGTCTAGGAGCTCTTAGGGCTGGTAGCATGGTAGCATGGTCTAGGAGCTCTTAGGGCTGGTAGCATGGTAGCATGGTCTAGGAGCTCTTAGGGCTGGTAGCATGGTAACATGGTCTAGAGGCTCTTAGGGCTGGTAGCATGGTAGCATGGTCTAGGGGCTCTTAGGGCTGGTAGCATGGTAACATGGTAGCATGGTCTAGGAGCTCTTAGGGCTGGTAACATGGTAACATGGTCTAGAGGCTCTTAGGGCTGGTAGCATGGTAGCATGGTCTAGGGGCTCTTAGGGCTGGTAACATGGTAGCATGGTCTAGGAGCTCTTAGGGCTGGTAGCATGGTAACATGGTCTAGGAGCTCTTAGGGCTGGTAACATGGTAACATGGTCTAGGAGCTCTTAGGGCTGGTAGCATGGTAGCATGGTCTAGGGGCTCTTAGGGCTGGTAACATGGTAGCATGGTCTAGGAGCTCTTAGGGCTGGTAGCATGGTAGCATGGTCTAGGAGCTCTTAGGGCTGGTAACATGGTAACATGGTCTATGAGCTCTTAGGGCTGGTAACATGGTAGCATGGTCTAGGAGCTGAGGGCTGGTGACATGGTAACATGGTCTAGGGGCTCTTAGGGCTGGTAACATGGTAACATGGTCTATGGGCTCTTAGGGCTGGTAACATGGTAACATGGTCTAGGGGCTCTTAGGGCTGGTAGCATGGTAGCATGGTCTAGGGGCTCTTAGGGCTGGTAACATGGTAGCATGGTCTATGAGCTCTTAGGGCTGGTAACATGGTAACATGGTCTAGGAGCTCTTAGGGCTGGTAACATGGTAGCATGGTCTAGAAGCGCTTAGGGCTGGTAGCATGGTAGCATGGTCTATGAGCTCTTAGGGCTGGTAGCATGGTAACATGGTCTATGAGCTCTTAGGGCTGGTAACATGGTAGCATGGTAGCATGGTCTATGAGCTCTTAGGGCTGGTAGTATGGTAGCATGGTCTAGGAGCTCTTAGGGCAGGTAGCATGGTAGCATGGTCTAGGAGCTCTTAGGGCTGGTAACATGGTAGCATGGTCTAGGAGCTCTTAGGGCTGGTAACATGGTAACATGGTCTATGGGCTCTTAGGGCTGGTAACATGGTAGCATGGTCTAGGAGCTCTTAGGGCTGGTAGCATGGTAGCATGGTCTAGGGGCTCTTAGGGCTGGTAACATGGTAGAATGGTCTAGGGGCTCTTAGGGCTGGTAGCATGGTAGCATGGTCTAGGAGCTCTTAGGGCTGGTAACATGGTAGCATGGTCTAGGAGCTCTTAGGGCTGGTAACATGGTAACATGGTCTAGGAGCTCTTAGGGCTGGTAACATGGTAGCATGGTCTAGGAGCTCTTAGAGCTGGTAGCATGGTAGCATGGTAGCATGGTCTAGGAGCTCTTAGGGCTGGTAACATGGTAGCATGGTCTAGGAGCTCTTAGGGCTGGTAGCATGGTAGCATGGTCTAGGAGCTCTTAGGGCTGGTAGCATGGTAGCATGGTCTAGGAGCTCTTAGGGCTGGTAGCATGGTAGCATGGTCTAGGGGCTCTTAGGGCTGGTAGTATGGTAGCATGGTCTAGGAGCTCTTAGGGCAGGTAACATGGTAGCATGGTCTAGGAGCTCTTAGGGCTGGTAACATGGTAGCATGGTCTAGGAGCTCTTAGGGCTGGTAGCATGGTAGCATGGTCTAGGAGCTCTTAGGGCTGGTAGCATGGTAGCATGGTCTAGGAGCTCTTAGGGCTGGTAGCATGGTAACATGGTAGCATGGTCTAGGGGCTCTTAGGGCTGGTAACTGCAAATTCAGCTATTGTGGAAAGCCAGCCAATATGAAACGAAAGCATAAACTATATTAAAATTACAAAAGGTTGCAGCATACGTTGTGTAAATGGTGAACTCATACGGCTGTCAACCCTTGTCACTGCAATCCGTTTCACATTTGCTAGCAGACTAGCTAGCTACCTTGTAGATCGAAGCCCATTATAGAATGATAATAGATGATAGACATCTCCTACTGTAAATAACCTGCACACTGTGTGTGTGTGTGTGTGTGTGTGTGTGTGTGTGTGTGTGTGTGTGTGTGTGTGTGTGTGTGTGTGTGTGTGTGTGTGTGTGTGTGTGTGTGTGTGTGTGTGTGTGTGTGTGTGTGTGTGTGTGTGTGTAGCCAGCCAGCCAGATAGATGAAGGCAAAAAAATTAAAAAGATAGGACATCAGAAAAATTTTCAGTACACCAAAACGCTAAGTAAGAACCCTAGTAGCAGAATATCTCATATACTAGTTGATAAAATGTTCATAAGAAAGAAGTGAAATACTAATGGAAATGTTTCAAATGTGTCACTAGGCAGAGCAGGCAACAGATGGCACACAGACAGCAGAGCTGGGGACATATAGGCAGGGACAGACTGGCAGAGACAGACTGGCAGGGACAGACTGGCAGAGACAGGGAGTCTCAGGTAAGTTTGTTGAGCCTGTTTGGCAACATTATGAAAGGTTCTCTCTTTTTTGGACTTGTAAAATAGGGACATAATTGGACAATGCCATGGATACCCCCACTCTCAACTTAAACTGGTGACTGAACTAAGATTTGTTTAAGGCAATGGTATTGCTGTTGTGATTAATTGTGTTGTTTTGGGTACCGGTAGTTAGGAGTATGGCAAACACCTTATTTATTTTCTAGGAGACAGACTGTGAGTCAGTGTGGGTGGTGAAAGGGAAAGAGCCAAAGAGAGGGACTTCAGAGGACAGTGTCACAGCCACGGCAGGACTAGGTGTCACCCTTGTTGCCAGCAGCACCAGTATAGGGGACAGTGGCACAGCATTGTCCAGTTACCTCAGTGATGACACAAAACCATATCAGCCACACCCACAATTTATAGAACCGCAAACTCTTGCCAACAGAGTGTTGACATTTCAAGAGAGATGGTTTCGCGATTTCCCCTGGCTGCATTATAACCCATCAATAAAAGGAGTGTTGTGTTTTCACTGTAGCCAAGGGTTTTGTGATGAGTGCGTACTGGCGGCAGAGAAGTCAGGCGCAGGAGAGCAAAGACTGTGTTACAACAGCGCAGTGTAATAATAAAAATCACCGTGAACAAAAACAATAAATATATACAATGGGAGAAAAAAAACTTCGCACGCCAGACAGTACACTTACTAATTATTTATACATACTTTTATACATACTTGTCCATAGCTGCTGTTTGAAGAGTTGAGACACTGACTGAACAATAAATATGTATTTTAGAAGGACATTTTTGGTTGATTTATTTGAGTTATTCATTGAAGTAGTTATTTTGCTTTGAGAGCTGTACTTATTTTGAGCTTTTTGTTCTTGTAAAGATTTTGTAGAAGACTCAGGCCAGTGGCACATATTTAATGATTATATAAATGTATCAGAAAAAGTAAAATAAAAAGGTAAATTCAATACAGAGACCAACTTTGTGATGGTTCTCAATGGAGATTATTTTAGATGAGATCACACCATGTTCATTGTATTTATGAAAACTGGACCCATACACAGTGTACAGTACCATTGCCACCTACTGGCCTTTCTTGGTATTGCTGGTTGTAAATACATACTGGACTGATAAGGAACACTGCTATAACTATTATTATTATTAGTATTATAACGATGTAAACATTTTAACAAGTTGGGACAACCCTTCAGTTAACTACCTATCAATTATCAAGTAGTAGTAATTATGGTTCCTCAATATACATTTAACATATTACAACGTAGGCTACGTGTTACAACACTACTTTTGGTGTCCCCCTCAGGAATTACTCTTGAGAAAATGTCATGTACTTGTCCCCTCCAAAGTTGATATCAGATTTTCGCCCCTGAGTAACCCCCTTCCCCATACCCATCTCAGCCATTTTGTCCTCCCGATAAGCTCTCGATTTAATATAATAAAAATAACAACTCCTACGGATAAAGAAGAGACATCAACGTCGATAAAACAAATAGTCACCGCTCGTTATTCTAGGCGTAGCACCTTCACAACGTATCGGGTGTCTGTGTGTAGTGAATAGACCAAGCCACGGGGTTCCAGCTTCCAGTGATGCCTTCCGTTATGTCAGTCAGTGGATGATAATAACCAATGTAGCCGGGTTTCCTCTTAAAACGATAGCTGAAAACAGTGGCATGTGCAGTGGGCTAGTCAGCTTTTCGTTTTAAGAGGAAACCCGGTACCTGGCCTACTGTTATTTCCCCTTTATGCACTTGGGGGCGACATTGTTTTGGTCAGCTTAGCAAAGAAAACGGAAAGTCCTGTTTGGACTAAAGACTTGACTGTAAAAAGTGATTTTTGGACTAAAGACTTGACTGTAAAAAGTGATTTTTGGACTAAAGACTTGACTGTAAAAAGTGATTTTTGGACTAAAGACTTGCCTGTAAAAAGTCCTGTTTGGACTAAAGACTTGACTGTAAAAAGTGATTTTTGGACTAAAGACTTGACTGTAAAAAGTGATGTTTGGACTAAAGACTTGACTGGTAAAAGGTCCTGTTTGGACTAAAGACTTGACTGTAAAAAGTGATTTTTGGACTAAAGACTTGACTGTAAAAAGTGATGTTTGGACTAAAGACTTGACGGTAAATAGTCCTGTTTGGACTAAAGACTTGACTGTAAAAAGTCCTGTTTGGACTAAAGACTTGACTGTAAAAAGTGATGTTTGGACTAAAGACTTGACGGTAAATAGTCCTGTTTGGACTAAAGACTTGACTGTAAATAGTCCTGTCTGGACTAAAGACTTGACTGTAAAAAGTCCTGTTTGGACTAAAAACTTGACGGTAGGCCTACTAACTGTGTGAGGAAGTACAGTATGGAAACAACCAGAGAAAAACAATGGGCTAGTTAAAGACAACGGCCGAGGTTAATGGTCAATGCATCAAACATACATACTGTAGTTTATTAGTAGTTTATGGGCCGGTCCGGCGCTGTCCATGGTGCTGAATCACTGTTAGTCTACTACAGCCTCGGTGCCTGTGGTGGTTCTGAATGGTCACTATTCTGTGTGTGAACGTTGTGGACCACAGATAACACACAGGGGAACGGTTTTCCCTCGATGTTTCTTCTAAATATGAATAATGTACATTACCATCATTTAAAAGGCTTTTTAATGTAGCATGATCCTTTCAGATGATCTCATCTATATATGTATTGAGTTGGGGTGGGCAGTCTAGTTTTGTATTTCTATGTTTTTCCTATTTCTGTGTTTGGCCTGATATGGTTCTCAATCAGAGGCAGGTGTTTTGTGTTGTCTCTGATTGGGAACCATATTTAGGTAGCCTGTTTTGTGTTGGGTTTTGTTGGTGGTTGTCTTCAGTCTTTGTGTATCTGCACCAGATAGAACTGTTTCGGTTTTCACGTTTGTTGTTTTGTAATTTGTAGTGTTCGGTTTTTGATTATTCATTAAAACATGATGAACACTAATCACGCTGCGCTTTGGTCCTCTCCTTCTTCCACAGAAGAAAACCGTTACACTCATATTTATTTAATTTCTCCGACAGTAAATAAAGCAAATGAACAAAACATGACTTCGCCAAGTCTCGAGTAGCTCACTTTCCACCCGTTGATATCCTCTCCTGTGCTATAGCCTACAACCCCGTGTTCCTGCGCGTAATGGTCTCATCCAAGGCAAACTGGAGCTACGCGATGCGAGCAGAGGAGGCTTGGAAACAAAGAAACCACCGTGTCGGATTTGGGGAAGAACAAGAGTCAAGAAATCTCAAACCAAGAGATGGACCACAATTTATGACAACAGTTTTAATTAAAAAACAAGGCTTGATTTTATATTTCTAAACATAGGTGGTCCATTATTGAATTTAACAGAATCTGGAGCTTTGACAAGTTGTTCTGTATCCCGATGCATTGGTGGACGGGTGCAGTGTGCTAGTCAAGCCGTGGTTCTGTAGCGTTTGTGCCAGACATTGACTGGGACAGGGTTGAGGGACATGACTGTCTTGGATGCAGTGAACTGAGGATTCAATGGACTCTGGCTGGGAATAGTTTATTGTTCTATATGCGGGGTCGTTAAGGAGGTGAGTGCGAAGCAGGTGCAACTTTCTTTGTTCTTCAATAACAGCCGTTGGTTGTTGAATTCATTTGAACATTGTGTTCAAGGCTTACTGTATGTAGCCCGTCTTTCTGAAAGGAGACGCTTGATGACAAGACATGATGGAGACAACTGACATACAGTAAGATAATAGATTAATTCGTTGGGAAAATGTCACATTATCATGAAAAAAAAACAGGTTTTGTAAATATTTGTAATTTTGTAGTTTCAATAATGTTCCAACTAACGGTTGTAGCCTATGTCTCAACACATTTAATTGTCTCCGTATCCATTGTTCTAATATCCCCAACAAACACAATTATCGATGTGGTTATTTATAAACGTTGGTATTTTATTAGATTTTAGGGTGTATAATTACGCGCCACAGCATGTAATCGATTCCCCCGACTGCCCGCTGCGCTGCCCGGCGAACTCTTGGTGGAAAGTCACGTGTGCAATCTGACGACTAGGTCCATCACAATCTGTGTTGACAATTGAGCACATTGTACAGATATAATATAAATAGTAACCTACATCCGGTAGAAACATAGTAGACGGCTTTTTAATGGCAGTCTGAGGTTGGGGCAGTTTAGTTGAAGGGGAAATCTTGGAAAACAACACACTTGCTTTGGTAACCAGCCGAGGGACGGGTCTGAAGAAATGTAACGACTCTTAAATTTACAGACAGAGCTATCGGTGCAAAGACCCTGAGAGCTTTGTGTGTATGAGTCTCTTGTAAAGGAGGACGTGTTTTTCACCGCTGTGGTTGGCAGTGTCTTGGGCTGTGGTTGTTACAGACAACAACATACAGTATAAGCTACCCTTTCTTATGTACTGTATGTGGGTTGAGGCTCCTGTGTTAATTGAACAATTTGTTGTGAAAGAGCTCTTTAATAAACAATTGACATTTGAAATATTCGCTAGTTTGAAGATTAAAAAAAATGTCCCCTGTGTTCTGAAGGCAGAAAACGTGCATTTCAATCATTGCTTTAGACACATCTTTAAGGATAGTGAGTGACGGACGGTTACGATGAGGAAGGGAAAGTATTGGGAATGTAATATGGACGCTGCATAGCGTGAAATGGGGGCATTGTGTTTTGTGAAGGCAGTTATGTAATAATGGAAGGACAAAATAACCCAGGCAGCAACAGCACTTCTCCTGAGGGAGGGGGGGGGCTCACAGTCTAATGAGTTATGCTGCAACAGGCCAAATGTTTTGACAGGCTAATACATTATCAGAGGACAGAGAGAGAGGGTGAGAGAGTGAAGGGGTAAGGGAGATTAAAGAGGGGGGGGGGGGGGGGTGAGGGAGAGAGAAAGAAAGGGTGAGAGAGGGAGGGGGGAGTAAAGGAGATGGGAATGAGGTAGAGAGTGAGGGGGGAGTAAAGGAGATGGGAGTGAGGTAGAAAGAGTGAGGGAGAGAGAGAGGGTGAGAGAGAGAAGGGGTAAGAGAGATGAAAGAGAGGGGGGGTGAGGGAGAGAGAAAGGGTGAGAGAGGGAGGGAGGTAAGGGAGATGAGAGAGAGGGGTGAGTGAGAGAGAGAGGGGGTGATGGAGAGAGAGCGGGGGGGTGAGGGAGAGAGAGAGAGGGTGAAGGAGATGAGAGAGAGAGGGTGAGGGAGATGAGAGAGAGAGGGTGAGGGAGATGAGAGAGGAGGTGATGGCCTGAGGAAGAGAGTGGGAGTGAGAGAAAATGAGACTGGGAGAGAGAGAGTGATGGGATAGAGAGAGAGAGGAGGGTGGGACTGTGAGAGAGAGAGGGGGATGGGACTGTGAGAGAGAGAGAGAGAGCAAGAGGGAGACTGTGAGAAAGGATGAGAGAGAAAGTCGATTCTAACCTTATTAATCCACTTCACTGCTGTCCTTCCCAACAGCTACAGATTCCCCAGCAGATGCTGTATAGACACCAGCTACAATACAACAAAGCCATGCAGATGGCAGTCTTTATCCAGGGAGCTGCTGCTACAGCCAACGGAGGAGACGGGGACTCGTTTTGATTCAGGGTGTGGTTTTATACACACTATAATACATGTTTTATTTGACAGATACCTTTGAAGACACTCAAGGACACCATGTTGTTGCTTGTTCTAGAACATCATGTAGAGAGAGGGTCATGTTCTAGAACATCATGTAGAGAGAGGGTCATGTCCTAGAACACATCATGTAGAGAGAGAGTCATGTTCTCGAACATCATGTAGAGAGAGGGTCATGTTCTAGAACATCATGTAGAGAGAGGGTCATGTTCTAGAACATCATGTAGAGAGAGAGTCATGTTCTAGAACATCATGTAGAGAGAGAGTCATGTTCTAGAACATCATGTAGAGAGAGGGTCATGTTCTAGAACACATCATGTAGAGAGAGGGTCATGTTCTAGAACATCATGTAGAGAGAGAGTCATGTTCTATAACATCATGTAGAGAGAGGGTCATGTTCTAGAACATCATGTAGAGAGAGGGTCATGTTCTAGAACGTCATGTAGAGAGAGGGTCATGTTCTAGAACACATCATGTAGAGAGAGGGTCATGTTCTAGAACATCATGTAGAGAGAGGGTCATGTTCTAGAACATCATGTAGAGAGAGGGTCATGTTCTAGAACATCATGTAGAGAGAGGGTCATGTTCTAAAACATCATGTAGAGAGAGGGTCATGTTCTAGAACATCATGTAGAGAGAGGGTCATGTTCTAGAACATCATGTAGAGAGAGAGTCATGTTCTAGAACAGCATGTAGAGAGAGAGTCATGTTCTAGAACAGCATGTAGAGAGAGGGTCATGTTCTAGAACGTCATGTAGAGAAAGAGTCATGTTCTAGAACGTCATGTAGAGAGCGGGTCATGTTCTAGAACGTCATGTAGAGAGAGGGTCATGTTCTAGAACATCATGTAGAGAGAGGGTCATGTTCTAGAACATCATGTAGAGAGAGAGTCATGTTCTAGAACATCATGTAGAGAGAGGGTCATGTTCTAGAACATCATGTAGAGAGAGGGTCATGTTCTAGAACATCATGTAGAGAGAGGGTCATGTTCTAGAACACAGCATGTAGAGAGAGGGTCATGTTGTAGAACATCATGTAGAGAGAGGGTCATGTTCTAGAACATCATGTAGAGAGAGGGTCATGTTCTAGAACACAGCATGTAGAGAGAGGGTCATGTTCTAGAACATCATGTAGAGAGAGGGTCATGTTCTAGAACACATCATGTAGAGAGAGGGTCATGTTCTAGAACACAGCATGTAGAGAGAGGGTCATGTTCTAGAACATCATGTAGAGAGAGAGTCATGTTCTAGAACGTCATGTAGAGAGAGGGTCATGTTCTAGAACGTCATGTAGAGAGAGAGTCATGTTCTAGAACGTCATGTAGAGAGACGGTCATGTTTTAGAACGTCATGTAGAGAGAGGGTCATGTTCTAGAACAGCATGTAGAGAGAGGGTCATGTTCTAGAACAGCATGTAGAGAGAGGGTCATGTTCTAGAACAGCATGTAGAGAGACGGTCATGTTCTAGAACGTCATGTAGAGAGAGGGTCATGTTCTAGAACAGCATGTAGAGAGAGGGTCATGTTCTAGAACGTCATGTAGAGAGAGGGTCATGTTCTAGAACACAGCATGTAGAGAGCGGGTCATGTTCTAGAACAGCATGTAGAGAGAGGGTCATGTTCTAGAACGTCATGTAGAGAGAGGGTCATGTTCTAGAACATCATGTAGAGAGAGGGTCATGTTCTAGAACATCATGTAGAGAGAGGGTCATGTTCTAGAACATCATGTAGAGAGAGGGTCATGTTCTAGAACATCATGTAGAGAGAGGGTCATGTTCTAGAACATCATGTAGAGAGAGGGTCATGTTCTACAACATCATGTAGAGAGAGGGTCATGTTCTAGAACAGCATGTAGAGAGAGGGTCATGTTCTAGAACGTCATGTAGAGAGAGGGTCATGTTCTAGAACAGCATGTAGAGAGAGGGTCATGTTCTAGAACATCATGTAGAGAGAGGGTCATGTTCTAGAACAGCATGTAGAGAGAGGGTCATGTTCTAGAACATCATGTAGAGAGAGGGTCATGTTCTAGAACAGCATGTAGAGAGAGGGTCATGTTCTAGAACGTCATGTAGAGAGAGGGTCATGTTCTAGAACATCATGTAGAGAGAGGGTCATGTTCTAGAACATCATGTAGAGAGAGGGTCATGTTCTAGAACAGCATGTAGAGAGAGGGTCATGTTCTAGAACAGCATGTAGAGAGAGGGTCATGTTCTAGAACACATCATGTAGAGAGAGGGTCATGTTCTAGAACATCATGTAGAGAGAGGGTCATGTTCTAGAACATCATGTAGAGAGAGGGTCATGTTCTAGAACACATCATGTAGAGAGAGAGTCATGTTCTAGAACAGCCTGTAGAGAGAGGGTCATGTTCTAGAACAGCCTGTAGAGAGAGGGTCATGTTCTAGAACAGCATGTAGAGAGAGAGTCATGTTCTAGAACGTCATGTAGAGAGAGAGTCATGTTCTAGAACGTCATGTAGAGAGAGAGTCATGTTCTAGAACGTCATGTAGAGAGAGAGTTTGGATATAGTTTAGACTGAACTGGATGGGAACGTTGTGGTGTCAGGACCGGGATGCCTGCCTTTCTGTTTGCAGGAGAGACAGAGGAAAGAGACTGTGTTGTGATTTGAGTAATAATGGAATCATAATAGTGTCACGTAGCCCTAGATGAAGTTCTATCTGTTCTTAGACCTCCGTGCAGTGTGACAAGGATCATATGAGTTGGTTAGACAGCTAAAACAGATCTGGGACCAGGCTTTGTATTACCTCCTATGTCTCATAGAAATCTCCTGCATCGCTATCTCCTGCATCGCTATCTCCTGCATCGCTATCTCCTGCATCGCTATCTCTGTATCAGAGTCCCTGACAGCTATAGACGGTCCCAAATGGCACCCTATTCCCTACATAGTGCACTAGTTTTGACCTGGGCTGGCTCCCTATTCCCTACATAGTGCACTAGTTTTGACCTGGGCTGGCACCCTATTCCCTATATAGTGCACTACTTTTGACCTGGGCTGGCACCCTATTCCCTTTATAGTGCACTACTTTTGACCTGGGCTGGCACCCTATTCCCTTTATAGTGCACTACTTTTGACCTGGGCTGGCACCCTATTCCCTTTATAGTGCACTACTTTTGACCTGGGCTGGCACCCTATTCCCTACGTAGTGCACTACTTTTGAACAGGGCCATTAGTCACTGACTGTAGTATCTTGATGTCCACGGTCTGATCCTGGAGTGGCTCAACAGTGAACTGTCGAGTAATCCTCTTTAAGTTTCTGTCACCTCCTCAGTACTAACCTGGGATTTACAAGGATCAACTAGAGAGCTGTGTCCTCCACGATGGACTAGGGATATCATAGTGAGCCTGGCTGTGTGGTTAACACAGTGGACTAGGGATTACATAGTGAGACTGGCTGTGTGGTTAACACAGTGGACTAGGGATAACATAGTGAGACTGGCTGTATGGTTAACACAGTGGACTAGGGATATCATAGTGAGCCTGGCTGTGTGGTTAACACAGTGGACTAGGGATATCATAGTGAGCCTGGCTGTGTGGTTAACACAGTTTGCTAGGGATATCATAGTGAGCCTGGCTGTATGGTTAACACAGTGGACTAGGGATATCATAGTGAGCCTGGCTGTATGGTTAACACAGTGGACTAGGGATATCATAGTGAGACTGGCTGTGTGGTTAACACAGTGGACTAGGGATATCATAGTGAGACTGGCTGTATGGTTAACACAGTGGACTATGAAACACAGTGAGCCTGGCTGTGTGGTTAACACAGTGGACTAGGGATATCATAGTGAGACTGGCTGTATGGTTAACACAGTGGACTAGGGATATCATAGTGAGCCTGGCTGTGTGGTTAACACAGTAGACTAGGGATATCATAGTGAGCCTGGCTGTGTGGTTAACACAGTTTGCTAGGGATATCATAGTGAGCCTGGCTGTATGGTTAACACAGTGGACTAGGGATATCATAGTGAGCCTGGCTGTATGGTTAACACAGTGGACTAGGGATATCATAGTGAGACTGGCTGTGTGGTTAACACAGTGGACTAGGGATATCATAGTGAGACTGGCTGTATGGTTAACACAGTGGACTATGAAACACAGTGAGCCTGGCTGTGTGGTTAACACAGTGGACTAGGGATATCATAGTGAGACTGGCTGTATGGTTAACACAGTGGACTAGGGATATCATAGTGAGCCTGGCTGTGTGGTTAACACAGTGGGCTAGGGATATCATAGTGAGCCTGGCTGTGTGGTTAACACAGTGGACTAGGGATATCATAGTTCGCCTGGCTGTATGGTTAACACAGTGGACTAGGGATATCATAGTGAGACTGGCTGTATGGTTAACACAGTAGACTAGGGATATCATAGTGAGACTGGCTGTATGGTTAACACAGTGGACTATGAAACACAGTGAGCCTGGCTGTGTGGTTAACACAGTGGGCTAGGGATATCATAGTGAGCCTGGCTGTGTGGTTAACACAGTGGACTAGGGATATCATAGTTCGCCTGGCTGTATGGTTAACACAGTGGACTAGGGATATCATAGTTCGCCTGGCTGTATGGTTAACACAGTGGACTAGGGATATCATAGTGAGCCTGGCTGTATTGTTAACACAGTGGACTAGGGATATCATAGTGAGCCTGGCTGTGTGGGTAACACAGTGGACTATGGATATCATAGTGAGCCTGGCTGTGTGGTTAACACAGTGGTCTAGGGATATCATAGTGAGCCTGGCTGTGTGGTTAACACAGTGGACTAGGGATATCATAGTGAGCCTGGCTGTGTGGTTAACACAGGGGACTAGGGATATCATAGTGAGACTGGCTGTGTGGTTAACACAGTGGACTAGGGATATCATAGTGAGCCTGGCTGTGTGGTTAACACAGTGGTCTAGGGATATCATAGTGAGCCTGGCTGTGTGGTTAACACAGTGGACTAGGGATATCATAGTGAGCCTGGCTGTGTGGTTAACACAGGGGACTAGGGATATCATAGTGAGACTGGCTGTGTGGTTAACACAGGGGACTAGGGATATCATAGTGAGCCTGGCTGTGTGGTTAACACAGTGGACTAGGGATATCATAGTGAGCCTGGCTGTGTGGTTAACATAGTGGACTAGGGATATCATAGTGAGCCTGGCTGTATGGTTAACACAGTGGACTAGGGATATCATAGTGAGCCTGGCTGTGTGGTTAACACAGTAGACTAGGAAACATAGTGAGACTGGCTGTATGGTTAACACAGTGGACTAGGGATATCATAGTGAGCCTGGCTGTGTGTTTAACACAGTGGACTAGGGATATCATTATTATTATAAAATAAAGAAAATGTTAACTAGGCAAGTCAGTTAATTAAGAACAAATTCTTATTTACAATGACGGCCTACCAAAAGACAAAAGGCCTCCTGCAGGGACGGGGCCTGGGATTAAAATAAATACAATACAGTTGTTGTCCAGATTGTATATGATTCTGCTGTAATTAGGGGACACAGTTGTCATCCATATTGTATATGGTTCTGCTGTAATTAGGGAACACAGTTGTCATCCATATTGTATATGGTTCTACTGTAATTAGGGGACACAGTTGTCATCCATATTGTATATGGTTCTGCTGTAATTAGGGGACACAGTTGTCATCCAGAATGTATATGGTTCTACTGTAATTAGGGGACACAGTTGTCATCCATATTGTATATGGTTCTGCTGTAATTAGGGAACACAGTTGTCATCCAGAATGTATATGGTTCTACTGTAATTAGGGGACACAGTTGTCATCCAGAATGTATATGGTTCTACTGTAATTAGGGGACACAGTTGTCATCCATATTGTATATGGTTCTGCTGTAATTAGG